>NC_056745.1:1205253791-1205542190 GCF_019279795.1 Protopterus annectens | reverse complement strand
AAGTGGCATATGGCAAATGGAAAAAAAAAAAACGTTACTTGTAAAACTAGCAATAAAGGGTCAGTGACACGAATGCTGTAAGGAACAGCTATACTGTCATCTAAGTCAAAATGCCTCCTGCATGCCACTGTATGAGAGTGTGGATATGTATATATATATATATATATATATATATATATATATATATATATGTGTGTGTGTGTGTGTATATCCACCTACACACCACAAATATAAGGGTGTGTGTACGTCTGTATACATAAACAAACACACACAAATTCAGAGACAGATTTATATAGGCGTGTATATGTGTGTATATATATATATATATATATATATATATATATATAGAGAGAGAGAGAGAGAGAGAGATAGATACACAGTGTGTGTGTGTGTGTGTGTGTGTGTGTATGTATGTG
Organism: Protopterus annectens; assembly: GCF_019279795.1. NCBI lineage: Eukaryota > Metazoa > Chordata > Ceratodontiformes > Protopteridae > Protopterus > Protopterus annectens. The sequence continues at coordinate 1,205,541,774 of NC_056745.1, read as the reverse complement.
TATGTATATATATATATATATATATATATATATATATATATATATATATATATATATATATATATATATATATATATATATATATATATATATATATATATATATATATATATATACATATATATATAAAATTTATGTCTGTGTGTAGACAAATATATGTGGCTCTATAAAGATATATAGCAAATACATTTTAAATTACCAAAGCAATACATATGATAAACACATACTGAGACGCATTTATTTAGAGGCAAAGTTTGAGAAAAGTTATGAGAATTCCCATACTAACAGTGAAGTACATAACTAAAACAATTATGTGCACTGCATAGAAAGTTTTAATAAAATACACACATTATCATATATTCAGCATATGCAAATTTGACAGACATTCAAGAATGCCTTGAATTGCAAGCCGGTCAGCAAGACATAAGGCTGTGGTTTTAAAACCACATAAATATAAATTTAGATTGCATATTGCATACATACTTATGCACACAGATAGGAAAATATCAGTAAATATAGACACTACATTTTCCTCAACTTGCAAAAGGTAACCAGTGTAACTACTGCAGTCATATGTTCAGGAAAAGAGTGAAAGATCCAAACACTGTACCACAAGGCAGGAAAGAAAAGGAAAATAAATTCATTCAGATAGAATCAGTATTATGCAGACAGTTACTGTGTGATTCCTGAATGGTGTCAGCTAATGGGAAAATACTTTTAGTACAGGAGATCCAATTTCAACGTTATCTGACATGTTTTTATTGAGACATTACAATATTTTATTCTTGTAGAATCGTAGTACATTTGCATCTCAGTGGGTTTGTTTCCAAGATGCAACTGTCCAAAGCAATGCTGTCCTGTGAAATGAGGGAAACTGTCTTATAAATGTATGTCTGCATGAGTCCATGCACTAATAAGCAACACTATTGCTGACAATATGAAAAATAATTATTAGTGAAGGGGAAAAAGCATGTAAGCATGCATGAAACAAAAACAAACAAAAAAATACAATTGCTTTGGCTGGGATAATCAGTTTTAGAAAAAAAAAAAACAAGCACATACTGAAAATGTCATTTCACTGCTGCAAAGGCTACAGATCTGAGTGTGAGTGTGTGTGACTAGAAAGCATTTCTGGCTGATGCTAAATCAGTCACTCAACTAATCTAATAGCCTATGGGTGGGGGAAGGAAAACACAAAAGGACATGCTGTAAAGTCTCCCTCCCCCACTGAACTTTGTGAAATCTGACCTGCAGTATCAGTATGCTAATAAGCTTCTCTGAAAACCCTGCCTCTGTGTGAACATGTGACTTACACTGCACTAAAATGTAAACAAAGTGCTCTAGCAAGCAACTGATTTTAGAAACGAGATAGTGCCCCTTTAACAACGATCTAGCAGCTTACGTTATTGTCTTTTAAAATTATCAGGACTTGTTTTACCTCCTGTCTTGCTGCAATTTTACAGATTGTTTTCCTGGTATTTCACCATAGGCCGATCCACTCAGTTCAGTCCTTGCTATGCTCGGGCTTCACTCTGCTCCCCTACCTTACCCCCAATTCCCACACATCCCTACTGCATCTACACTTATATCTCACTTACTACACCTCGTCTACTCATCCTCCTATCCTGTACCTAACTGCACTACCCAATCACAAACTGTTCTTATTATACCATCTCCAACCACTTCTGTTATAAATTCCTTCACAAATCTCACTCTGTTCCCTCCTCATCAAAACCTACCTATTCTCCACACTATCACTGCTCAATACCTCACCTCACCATGCCAACATACTGCCAGATTTTACAACATTAACCATGCTATTTCTCTCCTGTATCACCTTATTCATCCTCCTCCTCTCATTCTTAACATCTCCACTCATAGTAATAATAAATAAGCACACCTCAACCATTACTTCCTCATCATCTATCAACCATCTTCCTGCTAGCTACTCAAAAAAATCTCTTAAGGTGTATTTCCCTTAATTCCATTCCACTGTTGCAACCCCAAAATACTAAAAAACGTCCATCACAATGTCAAGGTAATACTTCTACCCATCTCTGCTAAAAATGCCTTCTTCAGCTGATGATCTTCCAAGTGAGTACCTAAAAATAGCAGCCAATAACATTGCCTGTACTATCTCAATCCTTATAAATAGGTCACTCCAGGAATCCCATGTTCCCTCTCTCTAGTCCCACATTATCCCTCTGTACAAAACAGGAAATACAACAGACATTAATAACCTTAGTCCTGTAGCAATCTTTTGCCCCCTTGGCAAAATACTTGAAAAATGTATTTAAAAACAATTGCTAGACTATTTCCTGCAGGAAGAATCCTACCCCTACACAACATGGCTTTTGTCCTTCCTACAGTACTAGCAAAGCCCACCTAATTTACATGGATACTGTCAATAAAGATAGAGATAACAGCAAACTAGTCTCTTCCTTATTTCTAGACTTGTCTAAAGCGTTCAACACAGTTTGTCACAGCAAATATTTACTTCAAATGTCTTCACTAGATCTCTCTCAGCCTACCTTTCTGTGGTTTGAAAGCTACCTGTCCAATGAGTATCAGTCAGTAAAATGGCACCCCATGCTCTCTCCTTACGTCCCAGTCACCACCGGTGTACCACAAGGCTCTAACCTTGGTCCCCTCCTCTTAACATTTTCACCAACACCCTCTGTACATCCATACAACTGGCCACCCTAATTCAATACACAGATGATTCCACTCTCATTTGCACATCTGACATAATTTTATGCCTTCAAAAAATATTCAGGAAGCTTTAACAGCCTCTGTAACATGGCTTTGTAACTCACAACTCATGCTCAACCCAAAAAAGACCAAGCTAGTATGTTTTTCCCCAAATGCCTGTCTCATGAAAAAACAAAATTCAAAGTCCTCTCTCTTGATAATACAATCATTGAAGTCACCTCTCATAGTAAATGATTAGGAGTGATAGTGGATGATAAGCTCACATTCAACCTGCACATACAAAATTACATAAGAAAAACCTAGGGATGCTTTACAGAGTAAAAAAATTTTTCACCAATGCAACTAAAACTACATTTACCACTACTTATCTCCTCCTCCTCGCACATCTTTATGGTGCTCCCATCCTTACTACCAGGTTTCATAAAAATTAAAACATGAGCAATGCTTTAACAAAGTTGCTAAATTTGCAACAATTAGCTCTTTCAGAGCCCACCACTGTATAGCACTAAAAAAGCCTAAATTGGTTAGAACTGCCTAATCAACTAACATATACACAGCTTCTTACCACCTATAAAATTATTCAGCATCCATCTCCATGTCCAGCACTGAAAAACATTCTACCATTCTACACAACTGTATCCCCAGTTGGTTATTGCAATCTAGTGACCAAAAACTCGTGTGTGTCTACAAACCTTTCAAATCTGCTTGGCATTGTCTGTACTTGTACAAGGTTGCTAAGGCCTGGCACTCCTTGCCTGTATCCATCAGGTCAGTACCCTACCCTCCCAGCTTTCAGAACCACTCTGAAAGACTTCCTAGATAAAATCTGGCTTTGCTCTTGCTCAAAAAACAGGATAAACTATATCCCTAAATGTGGACAAATACATTTTCATTCCATATACTTCCTTACTCTCCCTGCTTCATTTACTTTTATCAGATTCTCTTCCCTGACTTTGTAAGTATACCATAAGCCTGTTTTTTTCTCACCTCATATTGCAGTTACTGTTTGTATTAGATTAACTTACCTTTAATTTCTTTATAAACTGTCTAAAATTTCTATACATATTAAATGATTGTTAAATAACTTGTATCGATTCTTAACCAATATTTTTATACTATCACTGATTTGCTATAATTCAAAAAATAAAACAAGACTATCTGAACAGTGGTATAACTTAGTAAACCAAAAATAACAAAAAAACATACTGGTAGTGCAAGGAGACAAAAAGACTGGTTTAACGTCCTAGGTTTAAGTAGCCGCTTTCATCTTAAACAGATTTCTTCAGAAACACGTTTTTGAAGAAGTCTGTTTAAGACAAAACCGGCTAATTAAACTTATAATGTTAAACCAGTCTTTTGGTCTCCTTGTGTTACCAATGTGGTTTTTATTATTTTTAATTTATTATAATTATTTCAACTGCAGATTTTTTTTTTTATTTTTGAATATTGTAAGTTATTGTTCTTAAAATGTTTTGTAATAGTTTGGAGCTTTTCTCCTTGGGCCTTCACTGAAAATGGACTTTTACTCAGACAGACTTTCCTGGTAATCAAATGTCAATAAATAGATAAATAAAAAATAAATAAAAGCCATAATAAACAAACCATTTTTCTCCACCATACATCAGTGTGGTGACATCTACCCCATCAAATATCAAACCAAACAATACATCCTACAAGTTTAAAAACAGTCACTCTAAACATTAGAAGCATATGCAGCAAAATCACAGATTTTCATATCTGGATGACGCAACACAACCCAGACATCCTAGTCACAACAAAGACATGGCTAAAGCCTGAAATAAAAGAACCTGAAATACTACCCCTTGTTTGCAATGGTGATGGACAGATTGACAGACAAGATCAGACAGGAGTCCCCATGGACTATGATGTTTGCAGATGACATTGTGATCTGTAGTGAGAGTAGGGAACAGGTGGAGGACACCCTGGAGAGATGGAGATATGCTCTAAAGAGAAGAGGAATGAAGTTCTGCAGGACTAAGACAGAATATATGTGTGTGAATGAGAGGGAGGATAGAGAAATGGTGAGGATGCAAGGAGTAGAGGTGGCGAAGGTGGATGAGTTTAAATACTTGGGGTCAATAGTTCAGAGTAACGGTGAGTGTGGAAGAGATGTGAAGAAGAGAGTACAGGCAGGATGGAGTGGGGGGAGAAGAGTGTCAGGAGTGATTTGTGACAGACGAGTACCTGTAAGAGTGAAAGGGAAGGTCTACAAGAGGGTAGTGAGACCAGCTATGTTATATGGGTTGGAGACAATGGCATTGACAAAAAGGCAGGGGTTTGAGCTGGATGTGGCAGAGTTAAAGATGTTAAGATTTGCACTGGGTGTGACAAGGGTGGACAGGATTAGGAATAAGTATATTAGACGGTCAGCCCAGGTTGGAAGGTTTGGCGACAAAGCCAGAGAGGCAAGATTACGTTGGTTTGAACATGTGCTGAGGAGGGATGCTGAGTATATTGGGAAAAAGATGTTAAGAATGAAGCTACCAGGTAACAGGAAAAGAGGAAGGCCTAAGATAAGGTTTATGGATGTGGTGAGAGAGGACATGCAGGTGGTTGGTGTGACAGAGCAAGATGCAGAGGACAGGAAGAAATGGAAACAGGTGATCTGCTGTGGCAACCCCTAACGGGAACAGCCGAAAGAAGATGATGAGGTTCAATAGAACACATTAAAAAGCAGGTGGAATAGCTATAATCTTCCCAAATTTGCTCACAGCAACTTCCTATAAAGGCAAAATCCGAAGCTTTGGAAAAGAAGCAATCCTAATCTCATTCCTAAAACTTAATAGAACCAAGCGCCTATGTATTGCTGCGCTATATATTCCCCCAGGACAGAACAGTCGAATACCTGAAAACATACTATCCTGGATAGCAGATACAATCACAAATTAAATTATCCTCTTGGGTGATGTAAACATTAACTGGCAGTCTTTATCCACAAATTCAGCAATTAACAGCATGAACTTCTTTGGATTCACTCAACTTATTAATATACCAACAAGATATGGCAAGAATAATTCCTAGCAATCTATCCTGGAATGGATTTTAGTCACCAACCCATCTAATTTTACCTCCTCAGGTATCCTCCCTGATAACTAAGTGACCACCATAAGCTTAAAACTACCCGTAATCGCCCAGTTTCTCCAAGGTGTCTTTCATTGAAGCTCTGAAAGCAGTTAACTGGTCCATCCTAAAAAGACTCCCCTTAAATGATGCAGTTGCATTTCTAAATATTCTTAACACATTAGCCCCACAGTGTACAAAAATAATTAAAAACAGCCATATCCGTGTCTCCCCAACCAATGCAAACTCCTTATGAAAAACAGAGACAAAGCAAGGATTAACTGGCAAAAGAATAAAAATGACAACATTTGGCAACTATTCAGATAGCTACAAAACCAAGTCAAGAAACAAGTTAATAGAGATAAAAAGTCTTATACTCAGCTGCAAGATAGTCATCAAAACAGCCCTAAAAAAATTGGCTCTCCATATCCTGTGTTATCAGCCCAGGTACAAAAAAGAATCCCAGCCCATACCCAAATATTCCCCCTCTTCAAACAGCTGCCAGTTTTAATACATACTTCATAGAATGCATATCCAGCTTAACCTCAAACTCACCTAACACACCCCCTTCCACACAGCTAACTTCCCTTACCTTAGACCCTAGCACATTTCCTTCAAAAAACTCACCTAACTACAACCTCTCCAGTACACAGACAAGCAATTCCACCACTTTACCTCTCAACTAGTTTCTTTAATTCTCATAAAAAACTTTTACATAAACTAAAACCTCATTCCTCCTCAGCTGACAAGCTTCCCCCAGAATATGTAAATCTAGCTGCATACCCAGCCAGCATTCTTATTAATATTAATAGATCAATAACAGAATCCTGTGTCCCTAACTTCTGGAAAATGGCACATTATCCCCTTATATAAAGGTGGTAATTCCACTGACATTGCAAATTTCCATCTTATAACTATCCTCTCTCTCCTCTCTAAAATCCTTAAAAGATGTATACAACAATTTCTCCAATATCTGTTACAAAATAAGCTAATCACCAATATGCAACATGGATTTCAGCTAGATCACAGCACCTTCACTGCACTACTATCATTTACAGACACATTCAGTAAAGCTTGCAACTCTAATAAACTTGTATCTGCAGTATTTCTAGATCTATCAAAGAACTTTAGCATGGCTGTTCACAGTAAACTCCTAAATCAACTTTCCACCCTGGGTCTATCATCTCCATCTATTTAATGGTTCTCTAACTATCTTGCCAACAGGCAATAAACTGTAAAATGGCAGGAGTCCATCTTTGCATACCTTATCACTTCCACAGGAGTCCCACAAGGATCCAGCTTTGGCCCTCTACTATTCAATATTTTTATCAATAACCTACAATCATTTTCTTGTGAAGGCATCTTGAATCAACATGGAGATGACTCTACCATCATCTGCTCTTCAAACACCTTAACTCACCTCCAAGAAATCACTCAATACGTTGTCTTCTCCACTGAAACTTGGCTTACAAGAATACAACTCCTACTCAACCCCCCCCAAAAAAAACAAACGTTTTACTCCAAAAACTCACACCCCTAACAAAGTATCTTTCAAAATCTTTTGGCAAATGGGACTGAAATTTAATTAGTCCACCATACCAAACTATCAGGAGTCAAAGTAGATGATAATCTTAAATTTGGCCTCCACATTGAAAGCAATACCAAGAAAACCCATCAAAAACTAGGCATGCTATATAGAAACAAAATTTTCTGAGCATACTTACAAAAAATTACTGTAGGCAAAACCTATCTTCTGCTCTCCCTATTCTATGGAGCACCATTTCTAACCAATTTACAATCCTTCATTTAAAAAAAAATTGAAATCTGCTACAACAAAATCACTAAGATTGCTTCTAATTCATCCTCCTGTACCCATCACTGTAAAGCTCTGCATACCCTTAGCTGGCTGGAACCCCCCCACCTCTCCTACATTCAGCTTATAACAATACATAAAATCATACACAAACCACTGGCCTGTCCAGCTGTTATCCCTTTAATCAACATGCATTTCCCTGAAAGAACTCATAGATCAGAAGACAAACGACTTCTCACCATACATAAACTGAATAAATCCCTTGGACAAAGCCTATACTCATACTTAGTAGCAAAAAAATGGAACTCCTTACCTCTCTCTAATCATGTAATCTCTAATATATTTTTAAATATATTATTAAAATTGTCTCAGGTCTGATTTATCACATACTACTCTATGTTGAGCTGGCACTTCAGCGTTCGTGAAAATCTACTACCAATCATTAGCAGACCGGAGTTCCTCTGTGGTGACCCCTAACTGGGAAATGGGGGTTGAGGAAGGCTCGACTGCTTTTCAGGAGCTTATTTCTTTATTCAACAAAACAGGATTAGACATGATGGATATTATCATTCGTAACAATGAGTTAAAGCTAGCGGAGTTACAGAAGCAAATTAGTCAATTACATGTGAGTATTACCACAGACTTACTGTACGAACAATATCATGTTAACTTTGAAAGGGTCATTAAGAATATAGAAACATTTGTTGCGAAGAATGTGGTAAAAAAGAAATTGGAAAGAGATACTCTAGAATATAAAAATAAGAATGCATACCCCCCAGGCGGTAGGACACGCGTTTATAGGGCTAATGCAGAGAACATAGACAATGACACTGAGAATTTAAACTACAATGAGGATGCTGTGGGAAATGAGAGTTTTTTAGAAATAGAAAACGGCCCTCGGAGATCGGAGAGGCTTCGCAACAGGGGTATGACTGTGAGGGAAACGCAACAAGGTTACAACAGGGGTGGAAGAATGAACAGAAGAGGGAGATACTAATTGATACTTTTGATGGTTTAGATGCAACTGCTGGGACTTCTAACAACAATATTACACATGAACTTTCAGGGTTTGAAACTGATGCTATTGGTGATGTGGGTATTGAAAATGACAATATCTGTGATTGTGATATTATTGCAAAGGTGTTTACAGACAATGAAGATGATATGCATTCACTTGATGATGTTTATGGTGAGATGCAAGATGTAAGTATGGACACAAATGTAGTTGATATGATTCAGCCTGTTCATGGCAACAAAGAAATGGTTATTATTGAAGGTTTAAATCACCAGTTGCTTAAGAAAAATGGGTATTGTATTTACAACTACACCGAATTGGTTGTGGGGGAAACACATTTTGAGCTTTTTAGTAAAGGTGTGAGTTTTGTACCATTGTTTAAATTAGATGTGGCCCATGTTTTATTGGATTTTAAATTGTTTACAAGACAAATGCATTTGAAAATGTTTTTTGCTGCTGAGGGAAGATGTTTAACCAGTGGAAACTTGGACACTGGTAATAACTTTAATGCGCTAAAAAGAAAAAGTACGTTTGTACCTCCTTTTAATCCTGAGGTATTGAGTTTTGAAAAACTAGTGGAAGTACAGATACGTAAATGTTTAGATAGTTTTTGTTTCCTTAATGACAACCTATCATCACATGAGAGAGAATTGTTGGATTCCCTCAAAAAGTCTGGACAATACAGATTTATGAAACCAGACAAAGGGGGAGGGATGGTTGTGATGTCAACAATTGATTATATTTCTGAAATATCTGCTATTTTAAATAGTGATGATACTTATGCCACTGTGTCTAGATGTGAAATCAATAGAGCATATTATAAAATTGATGTATTTTTGCATGATGCACTTTTTCAAGGTAACATCAATGAGGTTGAATATGACTATTTATATGTAAAATTTCCAAGAATACCTACCCTGTTTGGTATCCCAAAGGTACATAAAGGGGCCGACAGGCTACAATTTAGACCTATTGTATCAGCAAAGGGATCGAAACAGAAACCTTAGCTTCCTTTGTAGATGTGTCAGTTAAACCTATAGTCAATTCTGCCTTACACATTATTAGGGACTCATGGCACTGTCTCGATAGGCTGAAGAAATTAGAGACAGGAAACATAAGATGTTAAGTTGTCTATCTCGCCTTCATTCTTGCTGGATGGGTTCGGAGCCGACCTCGGCTCCGACTCGGCCACTCTAAAGCTCGAGAGTTGGTTCCACCGGCTCGAGGCTCCCCTTATATCCCACAATGCTAGGCGAGAATTACCTCAGATCTCGTTTGCCGCTACAGCGATCGAGGTGTTGGTTTTCTACCGGCTTCTTGGTGAGTAACTTTGGATTAAAGTTAGTATACTTAAACCCCTTTAATTTTAGTTTTAACACTGGTTTCCTTTAGTTTAGTGGAATCTCCCCCTCCTTCTCTCTAAAATCCCATTTTTTCTCCACAAGAACTTATAAGTTCTTCCCTCGGGCCTTCAGGCCTTCTTCCTCCATCCCCTAGTGGTGTGTGTGTGTTTTTCTCATAATTTAAAACTTTGGTAGTTTGTTTTATTTTTGAGTTTAAAATAGGATAGGGTGTAATCAGTGTGTTTGACTGGGTGTGTGTGATTACACTTTTCTAAAATGTCTAAAGACTCAAAGGTCTCAGGCTTCAAGAAGTGTGACTCGTGCTGTCAGAAAATGTCTCTGACAGACGGTCACACTTCTTGTGTCTACTGCCTGGGGCCTTTGCACCTGCAGGACTCCTGTGCTGTATGCCACGACTTCAGCCCCAGGGTCCTGCAGGAAAGAAAAAACAAACTGATTCTGAGAGGTTTACTCAAGCCTGAGGGTTCCCTTACTGTCTCTTCGGGAAAGCCCTCCAAGGCTTCTAGGTCCTCGGCTCCAGCTACTGAGCCGAGACCTAAGGCTACGAAACCTCCGTCTACATCGGCTCCGGCTGGAGCCGATGAGTCTCAGTCTACAGTTTCTGTGGTTTCCTCGGCTCCGGCTGGAGCCGAGGTATTAGAAATTCCTGTGTCGGCTCCGACCAGACCTTCGGAACTGACATCTAGGAAGAGGTCTAGGTCACCATCCCTTGGCTCCGTTCATTCGGCTCCAGCATCTCCTCTGCTGTCTGAACGGAGCCATAGATCTCACTCCTCTAGGTCATCGAGGCTGTCGGACCATGACCTTCAGAGGGTAGTGAGTCGACTTCTTAAGTCCGAGGCACTGGCCCAAATGCTTCAGAGCCCGACTCATCAGTCGATGCCTGCCCCTGTCCCTCAATATGTTCCTCCTTCGACTCCGTTGAGCTCGGAGCCGGGGCGTTTCAGAACCGAGACTGTGGTAGCGTCGGAGCCGATACAATTGTCTTCGGCTCCATCGTCGGCTCCGATTTCTTCCTTAGAAGAATCTCGGCACCGGACTTCCATCGTCGGCTCCGAGGGGGTGAGTGGCATCGGACCATTGTCCGACCCCGCTCTCCCTCTCAGGGCTTCGGCGCTGGTGAGTTCGGCTCTGACATCGGCCTCGGAGCCATCACTGTCGGTGCCGAGGGAGGTTTTTAGCTTTCGAGCGGGACCTCTGGCTCTGCCTGACAGGGGTGCGTTCGAGGTCATGCGGAGTGTGTTAGAACCTGGTTCTACCCCACAGTCGGCTCCGTCCGCCCCCCCCTCTTCGGTGCCTCAGGTCAAGTCGACTCACTCCCTCATCCCGGACCGCAGAGAGCCATCTCCTCAGGAATCCCCTGTGGGGATCTCATCCTCTTCCGAGGCCTCTCCTGATTTGGCAGAAGTGCCACCTCGCAAGAGAAAGTGTAAGAGGAAACACATAGACTCACCTGAGTCCGTCACCTCTGACACAGATTTAGAGGATTCCGAGGGTTCCCCCCGTTCCCCTTCTGAAGACGTCTCATTTGCAGACATTCTAGAAATCCTTAAGCAGAGGGGAAATTGGCCAGCCCTCAACCCTTCGGAGGATGAATCTGTGTACCTTGAGGCGTTTGGCTCTCGTCCTTCCACCTCCTGGGTGTCCCCCCCCTTTGACACCCTCATGCAGGTGGTAGCAAAAAAGGCATGGACGGCTCCTGATTCAGTGGACCCCACTCCCAGGAGACCCTCAAAATTCATTACAGCACCAGCAGATAAACAGTTTCTGACAAAAGGAGTTTCTGTGGATGCTATGGTGGTTGCTGCTGCCACTAAGAAGGAACTAGCTGATCCTTCAGTGCCTGTCCATCCACCTAACAAGGAATCTAGGTCCATGGACAGGTACGGGAAGCGGATGTTCTCGTCAGCGACATTTGCAATGCGTTCGCTGAACTACCTATGCCATTTTACTCGTCTTCAAAGGGACTTGATCAAAGAAGCGAGTGACATGTTGAACGATCCTACGGCTGCGGGTTTTCAAGACAAGATGAACACTCAGCTGGCTACCCTGAACTCCATAGCCAACTCCTCCATGCGCCTCCTCTCTTATGCGGCTGATGGAGCGAGCAGGGCCGCAGGGACAGGTGTGGCCTTACGTAGGCATGCCTGGATGCGGCTATGCAACTTTGCGGACCCCTTTAAAACGTCATTCACTAATTCCCCATTCGATGGATCATCTCTTTTTGGTCCTCAAGTGAAATAAACCTTGACTAGGTGCGAGACAGATGGCAAGACTCTTTCTGCCATCGGAGTCCGTTTTTCTACTCCTAGGCCTTACCCCAAAGGTCAGAAAAGTGGAAAAATGTGGTTCCGCAAACAATCTCAAGGGTCTTCGCCTGACGCACAGAGTCGGTTCCCCGCCAGAGGCAGAGGCGGGAACAACAATGGTAGACGTCGCCCTAGAGGCAGGGGGGGTCCGCAGAACCAGGGCAATCGAGAAGCCTTCTCTGATAAGCCCTTTCAGCATCCCTGAGGTGTTGCCCGACTGCCCACCTTCGGAGGCAGTCGGGGGAAGATTGTCACTCTACCCAGAAGCCTGGCTATCCCTGACTCAAGACAAATGGGTACAGTCCATCATTTCCGAAGGCTATTCCATTCCCTTTGTTCGCATTCCAAACCAATCAAAAAAATCCCTTCCAGATGTTCCACCCGCTCAAAGGGATCTTGCAGCTTTGGAAATTTCAAAGCTGCTTGCAAAAAGAGCAATTCAGCCAGTTCCAGCAGACCAGCAAGGATCCGGAATCTACTCAAGGTTCTTTTTAGTTCCAAAGAAAACAGGGGACTGGAGACCAATTTTGGATCTCAGTATCTTGAACAAGTCAGTCAAGAAAACAAGATTTCGGATGGTCACGCTGCAGTCCATCCTTCCTCTATTGGGAAAAGGAAACTGGATGTGCTCTATAGACCTTCAGGATGCGTACTATCACATAAAAATGAACAGACGCTCCAGAAGATTCCTCCGCTTCAGGCTGGGAACTAGTCATTTTCAATTCAGGGCCCTGCCCTTTGGTCTCACCACTGCCCCCCGGGTGTTTACCAAATGCATGGCAGTGGTAGCTTCTCACCTGAGACGCCAAGGATTCCAGGTGTTTCCATATTTGGACGACTGGCTCCTCACAGCTCCCACCAAGCATCTTCTTCTATTGGCCAGGGACTACACCTTTCGCATTTGTCAAAATTTAGGCATTTCAATAAATTGCGAAAAGTCTGTTTTGTCGCCTTGTCGTGTTATTACCTTCATAGGCGCAATTCTAGACACAGTCAACATGTCTGAGGCTAACAGATCAGAGAATAACAGACATACAAAACTGGTCTCGCTCATCTTCAGCAGCAACAGAGTCAAAGCCAGGTTAGTTCTGAAAGTATTGGGGATTATGGCGGCTGCCATTCCTTTGCTTCCGTTAGCCAGATTCCACATGAGAATCCTTCAATGGATGCTCTTCACACAATGGTCATACCAGCAACTTCCGATGTCCCACACCATTATGATCACGCAAATATGCAGGAATCATCTTCTATGGTGGATGTCTTCCCCTCAGCTCTTATTGGGAAGACCCTTTGTTCCTCCCCCTCCGGTTGCTACACTGCCAACGGACGCCTCCCTGATCGGGTGGGGGGGGCATTATCAGGGCAGAACTGTCCAGGGCACATGGCAACCAGAAGAATGCCACTTGCACATAAATGTTCTAGAGATGAGAGCAGTGCTTTTAGCGTTGCAAGCCCTTCAAGACTCTCTTCCCTTGGGAACGATAGCAATCCAGATGGACAATATGTCCGTAGTGTGGTATATCAACAAACAAGGCGGAACCAGGTCCTATCCCCTGTGTCGAGAAGCACTCAGACTGTGGCAATGGGCGATTTCTTCTCAGCGGTTTCTGATAGCAACGCACATCCCGGGAAGTCCAATCAAATCGCGGACAAGTTGAGCAGAGCTATCCTCATGCCTCACGAGTGGTCTCTGAAAGACTCTGTTGTGAGAGAAATTTTTCTCAAGTGGGGTCAGCCTTGCTGCGACCTTTTGCTACTCCCCAAAACAGCAAGTGCAGAGATTATTTCACCCTATTCCCTTTACCAGGCCAGCCCAGCAGAGACGCTCTAGTCCAAGTTTGGCCCCGGGGACTTCTGTATGCATTTCCTCCTTCCCACTAATCTCTCAAGTGATACAGAAAGCTATCACTCAGAAGGCCTCGTTGATCCTCATTGCTCCTTACTGGCCTCGACAGGTTTGGTTCCCCTTTCTGCATCATTTTCTGTTGAGCGACCTTGGCATCTGGACCTAGTTCCAGATCTTTGATCCATCAGTCGGGTCAGTTTCATCGCTCCCTTCCCTCTCTGAACCTCACTGCTTGGTTCCTCCAATTCCAACCTTAGCCAGGCTTCCTCAAATATCTCACTCTGTTCGAGATATTTTGATAGCTTCCCATAAATCTTCCACTAGAAAGATTTATTTGAGTAAGTGGAAACGTTTCGCCTATTGGGCTCAAGGAAGGGACATAGATCCTTTCACTGCTTCCATCCAAATGGTCCTTGATTTTCTAGCTGAACTCTTCCATGCAGGTTCATCTCCTTCTACTCTTAAAGTTCAACTGGCAGCTATTTCTAATTTTCATGTGGGTATTTCAGAGTCTGCCATAATGTCCCACAAGCTTTGCAATGCCTTTTTGAAAGGAGTTTTTCTACTCAGACCTCCTATAAGAAATCCTCCTCCTCCTTGGGACCTAAATTTAGTTCTTAGTTCTTTGATTCTTCCTCCTTTCGAACCTGCAGCCTCCTGTTCTTTAAAATTGCTATCATGGAAGACTCTCTTTCTGGTAGCTATTACTTCAGCTAGAAGAGTTTCAGAACTTCATGCACTCAGCTGTCGACCTCCTTATCTGTTGTTCCATAAGGACAGGGTATCTTCTGAACCAACCCGTCTTTTTGCCTAAGATAGCCTCGGCGTCTAACCTAAATCAAAGCATTGACCTCCCTGTGTTTTTCCAGAATATTCCAATAGGTCTGAACAAAAATTACACTGGCTAGATGTTCATCGTCAGTTAAGGTACTATTTGGATAGAACCAAACAATTCAGAAAATCTGACCAGCTGTTTGTCTCCTATGCAGAAGGCAGAAAGGGACTTTCAGTTTCAAAGGTATCATTATCTAGATGGCTAACATCTCTGATTTCCCTTGTTTATGAAATTAGACACCAAAAGCTGCCTAACAAACCTAAAGCCCATTCCACCAGAGCTTTGGCTACTTCTATAGCCTTCCAAGACAGACTGCCTATTGACACCAGTTGTGCAGCGGCTACTTGGGCTACTCCTCACACTTTCATTTCTCATTATAAGTTGGATTTAGCTTCCAGGCATAGAGCTAACTTTGGTTCCACTGTTCTCAAGAGTCTGTTCCGTTAGGCCACCCGGGACAAGGTGCTAGGGACGCGGTCCCATCCAGCAAGAATGAAGGCGAGATAGACAACTTAACATATAGAAGTTATAACATATAGAAGTTATGTTCTTACCATAATGTTCCATGTTAGTTGTCTTCTTCTCGCCTTCTTTCTTGCGTCCCACCCTCCTTCCCCCTGGCCTGGACAGACCTAGAGGAGTTTGATTGTGACCTCTCTTTCTACCACCTCTTTGCTATAGGTATATGCTCTGCTGTGCATATTTTCCTAGATCAGGCTTTAGGTCACCTTTCCTCTTCCCCTTGTTTATAGAGGTGGATTCTTTTTCCAGTTTTTTCTGGTTATATTATTAGCTGGGTCTAGCTCACAAACGAGATCTGAGGTAATTCTCGCCTAGCATTGTGGGATATAAGGGGAGCCTCGAGCCGGTGGAGCCAACTCTCGAGCTTTAGAGTGGCTGAGTCGGAGCCGAGGTCGGCTCCGAACCCATCCAGCAAGAAAGAAGGCGAGAAGAAGACAACTAACATGGACCGTTATGGTAAGAACATAACTTCTATTTTTGGTTTTCTCACAATTGATGTTGTGAATTTATTTTCTGTCATCCCACATAGCATAGGTTTAGAAATGTTTTTTGAAGCTATTTTGGATGGTGGATTGATGGAAGGGACAAAAGCCAGTTTTTTACTTGGATTGATGGAGTTGGTTCTTAAGAACAATTTCATTATCTTTGAAGGTGAATTATTCCAACAAATGTCAGGAGTCGCGATGGGTGCAAGGTGTGCGCCAGTGTTTGCAAATGCTGTTTTATTAACATGGGAGAGAACACACATTTTTTCATCCGATAAATATATGAACAACATATTAATGTACAATAGATTTTTGGATGACATTTTGATTTTATGGAAGGGTGACGAACAGTCTGCAGTTGAGTTTGTGGAATTTTTGGGTACAACAACAGAATTTCTGAAATTTACATTTCAATGGCATGAAGAAAGAATACATTTTTTGGATTTGACAATTAGTAAAACATTAATAGGCTTTGAAAGCAATATTTTTAGGAAGGAGAATTATTCCAACTCACTACTGCACTTTACTAGTTGTCATCCCTTCCATCATCTCAAAGAAGTAATTAAAGGACAAATGGTAAGAACTTCGAGACTGGTTAGTAATGACACCACATTCAGAATAGAGTTATTTAAATTAATAGGTATGTTTTTGGATCGTGGGTATCCACTTAAGCTACTTCTAAGTGTTAGAAGGGATGTTTTAAGGGAAAGGGGTGGTAGATATGCACCAATTTTACACACTGGGGTAGCACAAATGAAAGAACAACAAGTTGATGGTACAGTAAAGGGAGCAGATACAAGAATGATTTTAAAATATAATCCTAAATCGTCTGAATTGACGAACATAATAAAAGGTATATGGAATTTTGCACTAAGTGATGAGATTAAGAAAATTTTGGGCTTAGAACCAGTTTTTGTGTATAGTAGGGGAGAAAATTTAAAAGGCATTTTGGAAAGAAAGAGCAAGAATAGGTTTAAGTCTATTATGAAAAAGTGCGGATTTTGTAGATGGTGCAGATACATTAACGAGAGCACCTATGTTTGTGTGAATGGATATAAATACACTATCCCCTGCCCAGGACAATGTAATTGTTGTACAAAGAATTTAGTTTATTTGGCGACCTGTTCCTCCTGTGAGGCATATTATGTGGGTAAGACCATAAGGAGGTTACAGGATAGGATTGCAGAACACATCAGATCTATTAAAAAGAAGGACAAGCACAATGCACTTTATTTGCACAGTATGAAATGTACGAATTTTAATAAATTTACATTTTTTGTGATAGGACGTGTGCTAGATTGTGATGAAGGTGGTGATATAGTCAATAAAGTGGGGGCTTTGGAAACAGAATGGCAGTTTAGATTGGATGCCTGTAGGCCTCCGGGCTTGAATGACTATATCTCGATTAAACCTATGTTAAAATTGAGGTCCCAGCTTATTTGATAGTAAACATGTCTCATAGGATATGAGGTATGATCAGTTGCATTTACAAAATGTTTTCAAATGTTTTAACATGAAATTCACCTTGACTGAAATTTTATGGTAATCTGTTAAAGTGGATGAAATTATCAGTGGTTACAAGTACTGAGATTGTTACAAAGTAAATATAGACAAATTAACTAAGTAACAACTTTTGTTTTAAACACAAAAATGTCTTTTTTTAAAAATTTTTTATAAAATGGATGTTAATTTATAGTTAATATAATTGAATACTTTTATATATTAACATTGATTTATACAGTTTTAAATTCATTAATTATGTAGGTTAAATGTGTAGGTGGGTGTGTGCTATGTGATTTAATCCAATGGGATGTGTTTGTACACAATATAAGGAACAGGTAATGGAGAAATGAATGACTCTGATGAAGCCAGATTGCTGGCGAAAGCGCTTAGTCGTGGATGTGTTTTGTTTTAATAAATCAACGTTGCTCTATTTTGGAATCCGGATTGTGCTTTGTGGTGTTTATCTTGAATTATCAGTTTTCAGCCCTTGTGGGTGTTTCCTAATATGACTACTGAGTTTTTCCTCCCATATTTTCTCCACCTCATATTATTGTTTTTCATTGCACTCTTCTATGAAACATATGTTCAATGTTTTTCTCATTACAACATTTTTTTCGCTCAGGTTTTGTAGCATGGCATGATACTTTGTGATTTAAAATATCTGTCCTTGATGTTTTGTAGTGTGATATGATACTTTGTAATTTAAAATATCTGTACTTGAGTTTTGATAGATTGGAATTGTGGAGCTTTTCTCCCTGAGCATCTGCTAAAAATGGACATTTTCTGGCCCAGTCAGACTTTCCCAGTAAACAAATTTCAAACAAATAAATAAACAGACAGTGTAGTGTAGGTGTTATATTTTCATTGTTTTTTTTACAGTAGACACACTCACTAAATGTTTGAAGAAAGCTGTTTGACTCTGGGACTAGATGCTCACACCTAGTATAACTTGTGAATTCCTGATGTGATGAGGGTGCACCCCGCTCAGACATATTTGATTCAAAGAAAAAACATGTAAAGGAAGAGAGGACAAACCCATTAATGTACTCACAAAGGAGGCACTGTTATAGACAAACTGATACATTAAGAACTTACCTGTTATGTTTATGGGGAGGAGGTCACAGAATGGCACAGAATCATATTCAGTATTTGTTGGAGTCCCAGTTACAAAATTGGTTGGAAACATATTAAACGCATAGGCAGTTACCTTTGAATCTGAACATACAATTACCTTTCTCTCCCTTGCCTTTGCCCAGGGCAGCTCTTGCAATGCCAAGGCTGCTAGTCAATCCTAGGATATCTTCTAGCTGTGTATTTTAGTTTTATCATATTTTACTTTATATCCTCAGTACATAGAATAATTACCTATACTCTTTTTTATTTGAATACATTATTAACATTTTATAAACTTTTAATAAATACTTCTTAAATAGCCAAAGAAAATCAACAACCTTTTTACAACTAAACACAGAAAACACAAATATTGAATACAATTATATATATTATTTACAAAGCACAGTCACTACAATCACCCCATATCTAGTCCTTACTCAGTCACTCCCAGAATTAATTCTCATTAAAATGAAATCGCAGCTTCCTACATATTAATTTCCACTTTGTAGGAATTTCTATTCTTGACCCCAGTGAATTGTATGATAGTATTATTTGCCCTATGGACCTCTGCAAAAGTGGCTGAATGGCCTATGAGTGGTAGCAATGGATTGTTTCCATTCCATCCCAAGCTGCATTTTTAACGATATTCCCTACAATCCATATAACACTTCTATTTTTTTATTTTCCTCATTAACACAGCAATTGCCAATATCAAATAACCAGAAGTGCTTCTGTGGATATTCTCTAAATATTCCTGGTGTAACTCCCATGAACTGTGTCTAATATACCTGTGCTCTTTCACATTCCCAACACATATCTAGGCTACCTGTGTCCTCTTTCCCACATCTCCAGCAATTGTTTTTATGGGCTTTTCCCTCCCATTAAAGCTTTTCTGGTGAATGATACAACCTGTATACTATTCTAATTTGTAAGCTGCTGATGCCTAACTCTTTACCACTTTTTCAGCAACTTAAGTCAATGCCAGACTCGACTGCATTCTTCTGAATTAAGACACCATCTTTTCACTCCCAGCTTTGCTTTATATGTCTTTGCAGCACTTCTGCCTTCTTTCTCCACATCTCCTTATATACTAAACTTGCTCTTTCTTTTTTTAACTCCCAACCACTTTTTCCATAGAGCTACCTTCATTCTATCTGTATCCCTACTCCATTTTTTCCTATTGATATTATGTAATTGTTCCAGTATAAACCAATCTCAATTGCTCAGTTCTTATTCTTTAAGACACTGGAAAGACTACCATCCTTGTTCGCCATGTATCAATAATTGTGACCACTTCTTAATTCATTTACTCTGCCACCCCCTTCCCAATATCTAAATCAATACTTCTAAGTACTTCCTGATGAATACAGATGCTCTCAAACTGATCATCACTCCAAAAGTACCTTCTTAATCTCTTACTATCTTGAATCCAAACTTTGTGCAACTTCTCTCGGATCCAGTCTATACTCTGCACGTTCATTATTATTTTCTGAAGAATTGTGATCAATGTCCTCTTTCTGCACAAGGTATGCCATATCAAAGGCCAGAGCTTATCTCTCTGTATTAGGAAGACCCCATACCCTCATTGAAACTTATCGTTGCAGTTTCTACAAAGTAATTTTAGAACCCCTTCCCCTTTTTTTGCCAAACATTAAGCTACTGCTAGATCAATTTAACTTCTGGTCTTCTGGGCAATATAGGAAGACATCCAATTACACATAAAATATGAGGCAACATAATTGTTTATATTGCCTGAATAATTCCTGATAGAGAGAGCAACTTTAGAAAAAAAACCCATTGAGAACTAATAGAAAACTTCCTAACTACAACAGTAATCCCAAGCAGTTCAGTAAGCTGTATGAATGAGTGGAGGGGCACACAAAGCCCTTAATTGATTGTGATATAGCTGATATATAGGGCAGGACTGCAGCATTTGGAATGGCTCCTTGAAGAAGTACTTGACTGGGAGTTTCAAGTTTCCATACCAAGGTTTAACAGGAACTTCAGAAAGCTTTTTTTATCACACCTAACTTGTTTGGCAAGCAATTTAAGGAGGTCCTGTCTGTTCACAAGGACAGTGTCCAGAATGTCAACTCTCTCTACCAGTTATCCAAGACTAACAACAGTTTATTAGCCACTTAATTCAAGAAAGTTTTTTTAATCGCAAGCTGTTACATTTTTGCAATAAGCAAAGGCCAAATATGTAGTCTGCCTAACTTGATAAATGCATCAATATTCCTCTTCATAGGTCTGATTATGAAAATGTGTTTTGAATAATAGTCTAGTATAACCCCTCCTTCAGACTACAACTTGGAACTATCATCCCTGTTAATTAGAGGTGTGGTGCTTTTTTTCTAAAAGAGGGCATTAAAATATCACTGTCCCCATTTATTTTAACTCTTTCCCTCCAGTGCAGCTCTCTTGAGTGTGCACTCCAGTAAGTGTGGCTTGAGCCTTTAAAAATGAAGTCATCACCTTACAGTTCTAAGAAATACTCATTAACAGAAGTCAAATATCAATACAAATGTGTTTGCCATCATGTATGCTGCAAGGTAAAATATTCTGATACCTTGTATGTAGGATGTTTTTGGAATTATTAATGTAAATATGAACAGGCAATATTCGATGCCTGGAGGTGCAGTACGAGGTAACTGCAGAAACGCCTGGAGGTGTACTCAGCTGTAATGAATTAAGCATTTTTTTATTGTTTATACAAGCTTCACAACAATTGGATGTATACCCCAGTCATAATTATTGTTTCTAGGATGGAATCATTTCAAGACAATGTGGTGCTCGTTATTTTCCAAGTTCAATGAGAATCATTATTGTTGGATAAGTACACTGCAATGGAGGTATCTTTTGCCTCATCTTATGCAAATATTTGCATGTCTTGCTTTGAAGATGAACATGTATGTAGAATTGTTGTGGTAGTTTCAGTAAGTAAGAACACTTGGAAACTCAAGTTCACATGAACTTGTCATACAGATGAAGTTGATTGTTTAGGCATGGCCTTAAGAGGACAAACATGTGCTCGTATTACTAGTAAGTTACATAGGAAAACTATTGCAGTGAATACTTTCCTAAATGTCGAAAGTGCCCACCCTCCACATTTGATGGATGCTATCCCTTATAGTAAATTTCTCAGGGCCTCAATACATTTTTGGACACTAACAATGTTTCTATTAAATAATAATGAGTTACCTCTTAGAGAGATGCTTTAAAAATTCTTTTGTTTGGCAGTCCCCTACAAAGGTTAAAGAAGTCCTAGAAGTGATTCTTAATTTAGCAGGAAAGGTCCATTTCCTTTATTATTTTGTCACACAGTGTACTTAATTTAGCATGAAAGTCAGACATATAAAATCCAGTTGATGCATTTTAATGAGTGATCCTGAGTTGTCTCATTTACAACGTCTGTATCATAATTTTGCACACAAAAAGGTATTAAACATAGAGTAAATCCTGTCTTGTTAGAATCACCCCAGACAAATTTTACAAGATTTGGTGCCTTTCCATTTTTTAATTATAACGTGAAGCAGCTTATTCCAAAGCATGAGACCTTAAAAGATATACAAATAACTATCAAAGAGCATTTTCTTGTGTCACCCAATCTTGAAGAGGGGAAGCAGAAACTGGTTTAAATAAATTGGATTCTTGATATATTTTCACATATAATACTTCACATCCACAAGGTTTGAATTTCTAATTAGACTGACAATGTGAATGCACTATATAATTTTCCTTAATATAATTAATTTTCTTCACATGATTGTGATTGGTTGGTTATTTAAACAGTTGGCAACTTGTTTATTCTTTTCTTACCCATGTCTTAAGAAGGCAGTGAAGATTTATGAAATAAGTTCTAAAATATTCCCCACTGGATGTCATTTTTTACAGTTTATTTATTAGTTGTAAAGTTAGTTCATAAAACAAGCAAGTAGAATGACAGACAATGATCACTCCAGTTTTTTAATACACAAATACACTGTAACTAACTGTAAGGATTATCTCCCTCCTTATACATCCCCCCATGTACTGACACCTATAATTTTCCATTTGACTTTGTTCACAAATAACTTGCTCATTCTTAACACTTGCATCCATTTATCAGTAAAAGGACTCACTGGTTGTTTCCATAATTTTAATAACAGACTCAGCCTAACCAATGTCACTTGCTTTACAGCCTTTGGCAGTTCCTGGTTGGAATATTTCTTAATGTTTTTGAAACACATTATTGTCTAATAGTGTTTCTACAACTGAACGAATCATATCTTCTAGCTGTGCTTTGTTACACAGTCATAGCCTATGTTCAAGATCTGCTTACATACAAATGTAGTGTGGATAGCTATCATCATCAACAAATACCCTACTAATAATATTGGGACTGAATTAGTTCTTGTACCATGTTTTAATCATCACTGATTTCAAACAAGGTGTGGGAGCTGTCCTGAGGATGACTAACAATTGGCAGAATGTTTGTTTTACCTGCTTAGACCCTTAGCAAGGTTGTTTGACAGCCTGCACAATATGCCCACTTGCTGGCCTTCACACTAAAGCTGAAGACAGAAAAAAAATAATTGGATAAACTTTAACTTTACAATGTACATTCTTTGTTACAGTTCTCAAAAAATTGAAGTCAATTCTTCTTCTTCTCTTTCAGCTGTTCCTGTTAGAGGTCACCACAGCAGATCATCTGTTTCCATTTCTTCCTGTGCTCTACATCTTGCTCTGTCACACCAACCACCTGCATGTCCTCTCTCACCACATCCATAAACCTTATCTTAGGACTTCTTTTCCTCTTACCTGGCATCTCCATCCTTAGCATCCTTTTCCCAATATACCCAGCATTCCTCCTCAGCACGTGTCCAAATCAATGCAATCTCATCTCTCTGACTTTGTCTCCAAACTGACCCCTTAATATACTGATTCCTAATCCTGTCCATCCTTGTCACACCAAGTGCAAATCTTAACATCTTTAACTCTGCCACTTCCAGCTCTGACTCCTGCCTTTTTGTCAGTGCCACTGTCCACAACCCATACAACATAGCTGGTCTCACTACCCTCTTGTCGACCTTCCCTTTCACTCTTACTGATACCCGTCTGTCACAAATCACTCCTGACACTCTTCTCCACCCATTCCACCCTGCCTGTACTCTTCTTCACCTCTCTTCCACACTCACCATTACTCTGAACTGCTGATCCCAAGTACTTAAACTCATCCACCTTTGCCAACTTTACTACCTGCATCCTCACCATTCCTCTATCCTCCCTCTCATTCACACATATATATTCTGTCTTAGTCCTGATGACCTTCATTCCTCTCCTCTCTAGAGCATATCTCCACCTGTCCAGGGTCTTCTTAACCTGGTCCCTACTCTCACTACAGATCACAATGTCATCTGCAAACATCATAGTCCATGGGGCCTCCTGTCTGATCTCGTCTGTCAAACTGTCCATCAACATTGCAAATAAGAAAGGGCTCAGAGCTGATCCTTGATGTAATCCCACCTCCACCTTAAATGCATCTGTCACTCCCACTGCAGACCTCACCACTGTCACATTACCCTCGTACATATCCTGTACCACTCTTACATACTTCTCTGCCACTCCTGACTTCCTCGTACAATACCACAACTCCTCTCTAGGCACCCTATCATATGCTTTCTCCAAGTCCACAAAGACACAATGCAACTCCTTCTGACTTTCTCTATATTTCTCCATCAACACTCTCAGAGCAAAATCACATCTGTAGTGCTTTTTCCCAGCATGAAACCATACTGATGATCACTAATCATTACCTCCCTTCTTAACCTAGCTTCCACAACTCTTTCCCATAACTTCAAGCTGTGACTGATCAGTTTTATCCCTCAGTAGTTACTACAGCTC
Organism: Protopterus annectens; assembly: GCF_019279795.1. NCBI lineage: Eukaryota > Metazoa > Chordata > Ceratodontiformes > Protopteridae > Protopterus > Protopterus annectens. The sequence goes on along the minus strand of NC_056745.1, from coordinate 1,205,517,293 downwards.
TGCACATCATCCTTATTCTTAAAATTAGCTACCAAAACACTTTTTTCTTCACTCCTCAGGCATCCTCTGACTTTCCAAGATTTCATTAAACAATCTGGTTAAAAACTCCGCTGCCATTTCTTCTAAGCACGTCCATGCTTCCAGTGGTATGTCATCTAGACCAACAGCCTTTCCATTCTTCATCCTCTTCATAGCTGTCCTTACTTCCTCCTTGCTAATCTGTTTCACTTCATGATTCGCTATCCGCACATCATCCAACCTTCTCTCTCTCATTCTCGTCATTCAGCAGCCCTTCAAAGTACTCTTTCCATCTACTCAGTACACATTCCTCGCTTGTGACTACGTTTCCCCCACTATCCTTTATAACCCTTACCTGCTGGACATCTTTCCCAGTTTGGTCCCTCTGTCTAGCCAATTGGTAGTGGTCCTTTTCTCCCTCTTTAGTGTCCAATCTCTCATACAACTCTCTATATGCCTTATCCTTAGCCTTCGCCACCTCTCTCTTTGCCATGCTCCTCATTTCCTTATACTCATGTCTACTTTCTTCATCTCTCTGACAATCCCACTTCTTCTTTGCCAGACTTTTCCTCTGTATACTCTCCTGTACTTCCTCATTCCACCACCAGGTCTCCTTGTCCTCCTTCCTCTGTCCAGATATCACACCAAGCACATTTCTAGCTGTCTCTCTTACCATCTTTGCTGTAGTTACCCAGCTATTTGGCAACTCTTCACTGCCTCCCAGTGCCTGTTTTAACTCTTCCCTGAACTCCACCTCACAATCGCCCTTTTTCAACTTCGACCATTTGATCCAATCTGAGTCAGATAGTGTTACTTAAATGCTTACCGTGAGTGCTTGCATGTTACAATGTGAATAATGTAACAAGCAGCTTTGCTGTATTGTAGTGAAGAGCTGTTAGTGCCTCTCAACAAGAATTCTTCCATGTTATGGGACCAGTCAGCACATCATTACAAATGCCAGTTCTGACCCCTAACAGCTGACATGAAGAGCAACTGCCTTGCTTTCTTTACCCCACCTTTGCTATGGCTTTGCACCCGAGTTTGTTACCTGCCAGTAACTGATTTTTTTTTTTGTTAATTATGTAAAAGCTTTATTGTATATTGTATCATAAAGACCACATGACTTTAAACCAACACATATTTAATTTTGTTTTACTACAGTGCATATGGATAGTTTCTTTGACTATCTTCCTTTTGATGTGCCTTTGATTATGGCTTGCCTTATTTGAAAAATGTGAAAATAAATCCTCTTACTAAACCTAGCAGCATTTCTAACTCAGCCAAACTCTAGTTTTGTCATCATATAAAATCTTTTTAAATACCTTTATTACCTTATTATTATAACTTTGCATTAAGTTCTTACATTGTAGATATAGGTACACATACAATATCTAAGAAAACAAGCCTTAGCCAACATTTTCATTTTCATATATTATACATATGTTGCTTTGACAATCATTCTGCACTCCAGCATTACATAAATTGGCTTCTTCCTGGATTCCCTTAAACCTCAATCCTCCTCCTGAACATTATACTGCATGCATTATTCCCATAAATTTCATTTGTTTCTATATTGTTTCCTCCCTCTTTTTTTCTAAGATCTCATATTCAGTTCTTTTATCTCCTTTACAATAATCAGTACTTCAGTTACAGCTGACATAGATTTTGATTTCCATTTTCAACTAATTGCTTTTTGTGGTGGCATATAGCATTATACTTAGTAAGGCCTTACCATGTCTAGACAATTCGGATTCTATGTCCCACCTTAGAGCAATCATTTCTATAGTTTTATCCATTTGCTGCCCCAATATTTATGACAAAGTACTCTGTATGGATTTTTTAAACTTTATCAACTCATTACATTCTCAAAAAAGCAAGTTCTCAATTACCTCTCCTGTCCTATCATACCTACAGTATTTGCTGTCCAGCGGAGGAAAAAATTCTCTTAAGTTTGCTTGGGGTACAAAGTACCTCTGCAACTGCTTCTAAATAAAAACTTTCAGGGCTTTACTGCATACGTGAGAGCCATACAGATGTCCCTCATTGTTATTTTGTTTATTGTCTTTCCAGTCTCTATTCCCAGTATTTACTTAACTTCTCTGATTGATTCTTGCAGTTATCATTCAGTATTTCATATGCCTTACTAATTATCCTTTTTACAGCAGCTTCTGTTCTAGATTCAATTAACTTTGCCAGAGCTGGGATTTAACTTAGCACTTCTCTATCTTTTTTCTGTTTTCCTATACTGTATTATCAATCCCTAGTGGGGGGAGAGGTGGCAATCTCTAACCTGCAGTTCAAACTTTTGCTTGGCCTCATTCCCCTCTATTACCTTTTTCTCTCTAGTTATTTGCTTGTAATACCTTTGTTCATCTGCTAATTTTCTTTTGCCTGTTTTCTATACCCCTGTTTGCAGTCATTCCTATAAGTAAGATCACCTTTCTGTAGTCTATTGTTAGATTAGATCTTAAAATATTTTTTGCTTCTTCATAATATAATATTCTTTACGGTTGTTGTTACTCTTCTTTTGGACCAGCATCCACAATCCTACTCTTGCCTTACTTCTCAAACTCCCCCATTTCACCATCATCATCCCTTGTCACACCAAGTGCAAATCTTAACATCTTTAACTCTGCCACTTCCAGCTCTGACTCCTGCCTTTTTGTCAGTGCCACTGTCCACAACCCATACAACATAGCTGGTCTCACTACCCTCTTGTCGACCTTCCCTTTCACTCTTACTGATACCCGTCTGTCACAAATCACTCCTGACACTCTTCTCCACCCATTCCACCCTGCCTGTACTCTTCTTCACCTCTCTTCCACACTCACCATTACTCTGAACTGCTGATCCCAAGTACTTAAACTCATCCACCTTTGCCAACTTTACTACCTGCATCCTCACCATTCCTCTATCCTCCCTCTCATTCACACATATATATTCTGTCTTAGTCCTGATGACCTTCATTCCTCTCCTCTCTAGAGCATATCTCCACCTGTCCAGGGTCTCCTTAACCTGGTCCCTACTCTCACTACAGATCACAATGTCATCTGCAAACATCATAGTCCATGGGGCCTCCTGTCTGATCTCGTCTGTCAAACTGTCCATCAACATTGCAAATAAGAAAGGGCTCAGAGCTGATCCTTGATGTAATCCCACCTCCACCTTAAATGCATCTGTCACTCCCACTGCAGACCTCACCACTGTCACATTACCCTCGTACATATCCTGTACCACTCTTACATACTTCTCTGCCACTCCTGACTTCCTCGTACAATACCACAACTCCTCTCTAGGCACCCTATCATATGCTTTCTCCAAGTCCACAAAGACACAATGCAACTCCTTCTGACTTTCTCTATATTTCTCCATCAACACTCTCAGAGCAAAATCACATCTGTAGTGCTTTTTCCCAGCATGAAACCATACTGATGATCACTAATCATTACCTCCCTTCTTAACCTAGCTTCCACAACTCTTTCCCATAACTTCAAGCTGTGACTGATCAGTTTTATCCCTCAGTAGTTACTACAGCACTGCACATCATCCTTATTCTTAAAATTAGCTAGCAAAACACTTTTTTCTTCACTCCTCAGGCATCCTCTGACTTTCCAAGATTTCATTAAACAATCTGGTTAAAAACTCCGCTGCCATTTCTTCTAAGCACGTCCATGCTTCCAGTGGTATGTCATCTAGACCAACAGCCTTTCCATTCTTCATCCTCTTCATAGCTGTCCTTACTTCCTCCTTGCTAATCTGTTTCACTTCATGATTCACTATCCGCACATCATCCAACCTTCTCTCTCTCATTCTCGTCATTCAGCAGCCCTTCAAAGTACTCTTTCCATCTACTCAGTACACATTCCTCGCTTGTGACTACGCTTTCCACTATCCTTTATAACCCTTACCTGCTGGACATCTTTCCCAGTTTGGTCCCTCTGTCTAGCCAATTGGTAGTGGTCCTTTTCTCCCTCTTTAGTGTCCAATCTCTCATACAACTCTCTATATGCCTTATCCTTAGCCTTCGCCACCTCTCTCTTTGCCATGCTCCTCATTTCCTTATACTCATGTCTACTTTCTTCATCTCTCTGACAATCCCACTTCTTCTTTGCCAGACTTTTCCTCTGTATATTCTCCTGTACTTCCTCATTCCACCACCAGGTCTCCTTGTCCTCCTTCCTCTGTCCAGATATCACACCAAGCACATTTCTAGCTGTCTCTCTTACCATCTTTGCTGTAGTTACCCAGCTATTTGGCAACTCTTCACTGCCTCCCAGTGCCTGTTTTAACTCTTCCCTGAACTCCACCTCACAATCGCCCTTTTTCAACTTCGACCATTTGATCCAATCTGAGTCAGATAGTGTTACTTAAATGCTTACCGTGAGTGCTTGCATGTTACAATGTGAATAATGTAACAAGCAGCTTTGCTGTTTTGTAGTGAAGAGCTGTTAGTGCCTCTCAACAAGAATTCTTCCATGTTATGGGACCAGTCAGCACATCATTACAAATGCCAGTTCTGAAACCTAACAGCTGACATGAAGAGCAACTGCCTTGCTTTCTTTACCCCACCTTTGCTATGGCTTTGCACCCGAGTTTGTTACCTGCCAGTAACTGATTTTTTTTTTTGTTAATTATGTAAAAGCTTTATTGTATATTGTATCATAAAGACCACATGACTTTAAACCAACACATATTTAATTTTGTTTTACTACAGTGCATATGGATAGTTTCTTTGACTATCTTCCTTTTGATGTGCCTTTGATTATGGCTTGCCTTATTTGAAAAATGTGAAAATAAATCCTCTTACTAAACCTAGCAGCATTTCTAACTCAGCCAAACTCTAGTTTTGTCATCATATAAAATCTTTTTAAATACCTTTATTACCTTATTATTATAACTTTGCATTAAGTTCTTACATTGTAGATATAGGTACACATACAATATCTAAGAAAACAAGCCTTAGCCAACATTTTCATTTTCATATATTATACATATGTTGCTTTGACAATCATTCTGCACTCCAGCATTACATAAATTGGCTTCTTCCTGGATTCCCTTAAACCTCAATCCTCCTCCTGAACATTATACTGCATGCATTATTCCCATAAATTTCATTTGTTTCTATATTGTTTCCTCCCTCTTTTTTCCTAAGATCTCATATTCAGTTATTTTATCTCCTTTACAATAATCAGTACTTCAGTTACAGCTGACATAGATTTTGATTTCCATTTTCAACTAATTGCTTTTTGTGGTGGCATATAGCATTATACTTAGTAAGGCCTTACCATGTCTAGACAATTCGGATTCTATGTCCCACCTCAGAGCAATCATTTCTATAGTTTTATCCATTTGCTGCCCCGATATTTCTGACAAAGTACTCTGTATGGATTTTTTAAACTTTATCAACTCATTACATTCTCAAAAAAGCAAGTTCTCAATTACCTCTCCTGTCCTATCATACCTACAGTATTTGCTGTCCAGCGGAGGAAAAAATTCTCTTAAGTTTGCTTGGGGTACAAAGTACCTCTGCAACTGCTTCTAAATAAAAACTTTCAGGGCTTTACTGCATACGTGAGAGCCATACAGATGTCCCTCATTGTTCTTTTGTTTATTGTCTTTCCAGTCTCTATTCCCAGTATTTACTTAACTTCTCTGATTGATTCTTACAGTTATCATTCAGTATTTCATATGCCTTACTAATTATCCTTTTTACAGCAGCTTCTGTTCTAGATTCAATTAACTTTGCCAGAGCTGGGATTTAACTTAGCACTTCTCTATCTTTTTCTGTTTTCCTATACTGTATTATCAATCCCTAGTGGGGGGAGAGGTGGCAATCTCTAACCTGCAGTTCAAACTTTTGCTTGACCTCATTCCCCTCTATTACCTTTTTCTCTCTAGTTATTTGCTTGTAATACCTTTGTTCATCTGCTAATTTTCTTTTGCCTGTTTTCTATACCCCTGTTTGCAGTCATTCCTATAAGTAAGATCACCTTTCTGTAGTCTATTGTTAGATTAGATCTTAAAATATTTTTTGCTTCTTCATAATATAATATTCTTTACGGTTGTTGTTACTCTTCTTTTGGACCAGCATCCACAATCCTACTCTTGCCTTACTTCTCAAACTCCCCCATTTCACCATCATCATCCCTTCCCAGTTTGACTTATAACTTTCTGCTTGTGATAGGTATATGAGCCTTAACTTCATAGCTCTAAAGAGTCCCTTTAAATCTGGTAATCCTAAACCACCTTATTATATGGCAAGAATCAACTTATAGGTTCATAGGTAGGTACTAGGCTATTTGCCCAAGGGTATTTATAAGCCTAGCCAGAATGTGTCAGCTTTCGTCACCCCATTGATTAATTAACTGAGCCACTGTCAAGAAGAGCCAATGAAGTGATCCCAGGGGTGTATTTTCTGTTACTCATCCACTCGTCAAGGTTTCTCTTGAAGAGTGTTAGTGAGGGGCTCTGCCTAATGTAGTTAGGAATTTTGTTCCAAAGCATAGGGAGTCTCTGTGACAGGAATCTATCCCTCCAGCATGTTCTATTTATTGTTGTGGTGAGGTTTAGCTCACTAGAGCGAGTGGCTCGCAGTGACTTGAATTTCTTTAGGTGGAGCATGTCCATGAATTCTGACTTGGACATGGCTTTGTAAGTCAGGCATAGGTCACCTCTGAGTAAGCGATATGCCACTGAGTACAGCTGGAGTTTTTCCAGTCAGGCTGCATAGGACATATGTTTGAGACCAGTAATCCTCTTGGTGAGGTACTTTTGTGGTCTTTCCAGCTGTTGGAAGTGTCTTGTGAGGTACATTCCAAATGGGGCATTGTACTCTATGATGGGTCTGATGAGTGACGAGTAGAGGGGCACTATAACCTCTCTTTTTAGATGCAAACCCTTTAGTAATTAGATGGGCTACACAGAAGGATTTCCTAACTACTTTGGCAATATGATTGTCAAAGGAGAGATTACTATCTACCTGGGTCCCCAGATCTCTTATTACCTCTTCTGTATTAAGGGGGCTGCCACCTATGTGGTAATTCATGGGTGTTTTGTTTTTCCCAAATGGGATGACTATGCATTTTTTGGCATTTAGCTTGAGATTATGACTTTGACACCAGGTGTCCGTCTCAGTAAGGCCCTTTTGGAGAATGTCTGTGTCAGCTGGTGAGTCAGTTATGGCTCCCAGTTTCAGTCATCGGTGAACTTGGTTAGCCATAGTCCTCCTGTGTTTGCCTGTACTTCTGAGACGTATATGCCGAACAGTAGGGGTCCTAAGACCGAGCCTTGTGGGACACCACTTGTGACTGGTTTAGAGTCGGACCTGGAGCCCACTATTCTTACCATGTGAGTTCTGTCTGTTAGCCAGTTGGCAACCCATCTTGTTACATAGGGGCTTATGTTCAGGCTGGTGAGTTTTTCTATAATTCCCGAGTGGGGAATGGTGTCAAAAGCCTTGGCGAGGTCAAGGTAGGCTGTGTGAACTACCTTCCCCTCATCTATGGCCTTGGTGACTGTTTCAAAGAAGTCAACCAGGTTTGGTAGGCATGATCTGCCCTTAACAAAGCTGGAACTGGGTCGGGTCAAGTGTTTGGAGGTTTCCAATATCTTTGTTAATGAGTTCCATGATGATGCACTCCATAGCCTTGCAGACCAGGCTAGTCAGACTTATGGGGCGATAGTTACCAGGGTCAGTTGTGGACCCTCCTTTGTGGAGCGGAATAATCTTTGCTGTGTGCCATTCTATGGGCACATAGCCTGTAGAGAGGCTGAGGTTGAACAGTGTGTTTAAGTGGGGGGGGGGGGTTAGTTCATTCTGTAGTTCATGTAAGACGCAGCCTGGGACACCATCTGGCCCTATTGACGCTGTGCTTTTGGCTTTTGAAAGGGCTGTTTTCACCTGTGCGTTTGTGATTTCCGGGACACTACACTTATCACTCTTAACTGTTGCCATCCTTTCCTCTCAAATAAATTATATCTAACCTTTATTAATTATGGTTCACAGCTTCCATTCTGGTTGATAAAAATATGCCTAACCTGCATACAAAACAAGAGACACTAGAAACATTTTCACTCCTTGTATCTTACTATCCATTTCCATAAGGAAGAACTTTCAATTTCTCAGTCTTTCTATTATCTTTTGTTTAGTAACTTTCCACATCGACATATCCTTACTTCCATAACAGAAGTCTTTTAATCCATACTCCTAAATACTTCATCTTATCATGTTCCCATAAATGTGTGTGTTCCTGAACCAAATAATAAGTGGGTACATAATTTACAGCTATAGCCTTTGTTTTATTAACATTTATGTTATATCCTGAAAATACATTAAAACTGTCTCAGCATGTTTCACAACACTAACATTTCATTTTCTGGATTTATCAAGTACAAAATAATATCATCTGTGAATAAAGTTAACTTTCTTTGTTTGCCATACCAGTTTATATCATTGAATTTGTGAGTCCCTTATTGTCTTTACCATTGACTCTAAATTTAAAGTAAATAACAAAAGGGAAAGAGGACGTTAATGCCTAGTTCATCTGTTCAGACTTAGCTTGTTAGAGAGGAACCCTCCCACCTTAATTCTTCTCTCCAACCCTTCATATATCCTCCTAATTAACACTGTTATTCTATCAGAGAATACAAATACTACTATTGCCCTACTCTTAAAATCGCAGCTGATACTATTGAATGCTTCCTCTGCATCAAGACCCACGAACAGTAGCAGCATTTGCTTACACTCTGCTTTACTCTGCGTCATCATTGCTCTATTAATGTTGCGTAATGTTTACCTTCCCTCCACAAAACCACACTGATCCACATCTGTCAATTGTGGCAATATCTTTGCCACTCTCTTAGCTAGTATAGATATAACAAACAAGTTCCAAAAAGCAAAGAAACAAACTAGGAAAGAAGCAGCATGCTGAAGCAAAATTATCTGGACTGTAGGGTAAATGAAATACTCTGTATCCTTCAAAAGTTTAATATCTTAATTCAAAAATACTTTAATACATGTACACTTTTGTCTTAAAATTAAAAACTTCAAAACTTCATCAGATAAAATACATGAAACAACTTCTTCTTTAAAAGTACTGCTTTGACCAACGGAATTCAAGAAACTCCATCATGTGACTATATCATGTGACTACCAAGCCTCCTTGCAAGGGACAATTCCTTGATCGTAACCTTTCATTTATAAAAGACTTAAAACAGACATTTTCATTAGACTAAATTATATGCTAAGTTTTAAAACTAAAATTTATTTAGGAAATAAATACATAAGTAAAAACTGTAAGGTAATATTTTATGTTTAATGCTGTGTGTTGTTTATAAAATTCAACATTAAATGTTATGATGAAAGCACATTATCTTTGCAGTGCTTTCAACTTAAGCAAGCATGCAATGGATAACTGCTCATTTTAAACCTGGCCCAAATCTACCTTTAGGAACAGTTGCCAATATAGCTTGTTCTTTTCAAGGGTGAGTGTCCACGGGCCCCTTATCATTTAGTAGTACTTGTTCCAATTTCACAAATTTAAACTAATGTCCAGGATTCTGGTGCCCATGTTTAAAGAGTGCATTTGTGTTCTTCTGTTTTTTTAATGTTGTATAAATGCTCATAGACACTGTCTCTGAATCTTCTCTCAATCTTGCCAGTATAAAAAACCAGGACATACCAGACAAAGTGCGCAGTACGCCATGCATTGTGTATTGTAATCATAATGCCCCTTAATTGCAATGACATTATTAACAATGGTGCACTTCTTGTCTATCAACATATGATGGCACTGAAAGCAGTGACTGCACTTACTCATACCAACATTTTTGTTGCTTGATTTTGCCTTAGGTATACAGGCGAGGCAGCCGAGGGGCAACCAAAGGCATATTATTCCCCTCTCTGCTTCTGAGTATTCAAACAGGACAACCGGTAACGATTTGGGGCCAGGTAACATTTCAGTGGTCAATGCCATTTCTGACAATTTTGTATTGAGACTGACTAAATAGTTATTTAAAAGGTCCCCCTGTCTTGAATGAATGGTTGCAATCCCATTTCAGTTTTTCAGTTACTCAACCTACTAAAACTAATACTATTATTGACAAACTTAATGAATTTGATTATAAATTGTCTAAAGTAAAAAGGTTGCAATTAGAAAATGCTTATTTTGCAGAATGTCTTAAGGCTAATATGGTATTAAAAGGTTTACTAATGTGGCAAAACCCTTCTGGCCTCTTGGTGGGTTCCCTTCTACATAAAGAGTGGATTGCACTCTTTGATTGGCATGGATTTGAATACATGAATGTATTAATTAAGCATAATACAATGTTGATTGATGATTTGATACAGGACATACATTCTCTGGATTACCAGATAACTCAAGATATTCAATATGAAACTCATAAATTTGAACATGCATCTATATTTAGGGGTATTGATGAACAAGTATAAACTATTTGAAGTTGTAAGCTGAAAAAGCTTTAAAGAGACAGAAAAGATTATGCAAATCATAAGGGATACCTCAACCCTCCCACCCTCATAAATTTGAGGGAACTAGGTTCACTAACAGTCAACTGCAACATAATTCCAACCACAGACATGAAATAATCAATTCTAATAATGAACAATATTCCAGAGAGCCCAACCACCCTGATAACAGTAATTTTTTTGAACAACACACGGTACCACAGCTGAGGAGGTCAGAGTGTTTCAGGAGAGGCAACAATACCACATGTCTCAACCAATGAACAGATCTTGAACAACTACCCCAGGGACGGGCAAGCCGAGAGACAAATATCAGAACCAGAGGTTTTAGAACTAATAGGTCATAATAGAATTCAAGATGTCATACAAGATAGCATGGTTGTCTCTATTGTTCATAATACTAGTGGTGATTTTAAAGTATACAACTATTCTTCATATCACATTGACACTATGCTGCAATCTTTTTGCAAGGGGTTTTACCTTTGTCCCAAAAAATAAAATGTGTGAATATAGCAAATACACTCATGGATTTAAAACTGTACACATGTAAATTAAATTTCAATGTTATATTTCAGCAATTTGATGAAGCCTTGGATATTTTATGTGTTTCTAGTACCTATAATCCTCCTCTTCATTCGGTAATCCAACTTTACGAGAAAATGTGCGAGCTGGATTTAAGGAGGGAGCTGAGTTCGACCCACAAGTCCCTCACTACAGTAACCTTACCAAGAAGGAAACAATCAGTATACAACAACTTAGGAAAAATTCGGATATTCTTATCATGAAACCTGATAAAGGGGGAGGAGTAGTAGTCATTAATAAAATTGACTAACAGGATGAGAGACCTCCTTGTGGAGGACACCTATTGTGATGTTTCCATTAATGAACTGAATGGTGCCTACAGAAAAAAATTAGGGGAAAGCTGAAAGATGTTTTATAGACAAATTAGCATGGATGACTAACTATTTAAGTGTGGCAACCCATATGACCCCTTCTATTTTTGGGGTGCCCAAGATCCACAAGAACATTGAACAACCCCCAGTGTAACTGACAGTGGACGCTAGAGGCTTGATTACCCACCCATGTGCAAAATTTTTGAACAACAGGCTCAGAATGTTAGTCATGCAAGAAGATCATGTTTGCTGTGACTCGTGGGAGTTTTTAAGCAAGATCAACTCCATACCATACAAAGATTCCTATACATTCATTATGATTGATTTTAAGGACTTGTACAACATCATCCTGCATCAGTTAGGTATCGAATGGTTCACTGAATTTCTACACGACAAGGGGATTCACCTGGACCATATCAACCTTTATGAGAATCTAAACAACTTTTTAATTTTTGAGAAAAAGCTGTATTTGCAGAGTAAAGGGGTCACCCTGGGTTTGGCATGTGGGGGGTTGTTTGCAAATATTGTGATGATTTAGTGGGAGAAAAAAAATACCTGTTCCCATATGATGTTTTTCCTTGTAAGTTCTACACACATTTTCAGGGTGACATCTTCATTCTCTGGGATGGTGATAAAGATTATAACAATAACAGCACTGAGTTTCTCAAATTCACACATGTATGTGATGACCATAACATTGCCTATCTTGATATTTGGCTTATGAAGGGCACAACTAACCAAATGTTTGTGTCAAAAATCCACAGAAAGTCCACCTACTCGAATATCTTTTTTAATTTTTCAGCTCCTACCAGTTACCCCAAAAAAGAGCTGAGGTTAAAGGGCAGTTCTTTAGAGCTGCAAGGATGGTTACCCTGGACGAAGCTTTCTGGGGTGAGTTTTGTTTTGTGTGTTGAAAGTCATGTTCAGGGTATGGGGGTATTCAGTAGACTTTATTGATAACTTGATTTATGAGGTCATCAACAAACGAGAGAGTAGGAAGGTCGTCCTGATTTTAAATAACACAATGAATGTTTCCACAATGATAACAATGATATTCATGACGCCTAACCCATTACTCACCCTCACTATCAAGCTCCTTTTAAAAGTGCATTTATCACCTTTTTTCGATGAACGGCTATGCGATTAAGGGCATTCTGGTGAAAAATTGGCCAATTTTGAGTACTGATCAGGTGGTGAGAGAGAGAATGTGGGGGTTTATCCACAAATAGTCTAGAATAGGGGGAACATTTTCAAGGCATTGCTGGAAACAGGGATAAATATACCTAAGACAAAATTGAGCAACAAAATGTTGGTATGAGTAAGTGCGGTCACTGCTCCCAGTGCCATTGTATGTTGATAGAAAGAAGTGCACCACTGTAATAATGTCATTGCAATTAAGGGGCACTATGATTGCAATACACAGCGTGTGGTGTACTGTAACTTTGCTCGGTATGTCCTGGTTTTTACATTGGCAAAAAACAGAAGAACATGACTATACTTTTTAAACATGTGCATCAAAATCCTGGACATCAGTTTAAATTTGTGATTTTGGGATAACTACTATTAAATGATAGGGAGGCCCCGCGGACACTCACACTTGAAAAGCACAAGCTATGTTGGCAACTGTTCCTGAAGGCAGATTTGTGGCCAGGTATAAATGAGCAGTTATCTATTGCATGCTTGTTTAAGTTAAAAGCACTGCAAAGATAATGTGCTTTCATCTTAACATTTAATGATGAATTTTATAAACAACACACAGTATAAAGCATAAAATATTACCTTACAGTTTTACTTATGTATTTATTTCTTAAATTAACTTTAGTTTTAAATCTTAGCATATATTTTAGTCAAATTTAAATGTCTGTTTTAAGTATTTTATTAATGAAAGGTTACTATCAAGGGGATGTCCCTTGCAAGGAGGCTTGGTTGTCACATGATATAGTTACATGATGAGTTTTTTTGAATTCTATTGGTCAAAGCAGTACTTTTAAGGAGGAAGTTGTTTCATGTATTTTATCTGATGAAGTTTTTAATTTTAAGACTAAAGTGCTCATGCATTCAAGTATTTTTGAATTAAAGGATTGAACTTTTGAAGGATATGGTGCATTTCATTTATCTTAGAGTCCAGATAATTTTGCTTTGGCGTGCCACTTCTTTCCTAGTATAGATATAAACATTTTATATTCATTATTTAAAATGAAAATGAATCCATATGAAGCTTGGTCTGAAGGGTCTTTTTTCTCTCTGGGTAATACAGACACCATAGCTGCTGGTACTCTCCTCTCCACTTCCAAACACTCACAGGAATACTATCATTTCCTGGAGACTTCCTTGCAAATTAATTATACATCACCAGTTTTAGCTCTTGTTTTGCTGCTTGAGCCTCATCTGTCTCTTGCCTTGGTGCAATTAATTCTCCCATAAATATATTTCCATGTGTGACTTTTGTTAGAGTCTACATTCTTCTGCTTTATACAAATTTTCTCCAAATTTTCAAAATGTCTCAGTACCTCTATATGATCTCTAGCTATTTTTCTTGTTATAAGCTCCCTAAGCTTGGCAACTATCCTTTCTACTTTCTGTCCCCTAAGTAGTTGCACTAAAAGTTGTTAGCAAAAATAGTTGCAACCTTTCTAAACAGAAGCATATTATTCAACTATTCCCTTATTTTCCCTTTAGCACTTTCCAGTTGCTCCTCTTCTTGTTCTGTGACATTCCACTCATTCTGCAAAATGTTTGTCAACTCATATAAATGATTCCCATTACTACTTTCCCATATCTATGTCTCTTCTATTTCTACCATATTTTAACATTCTTTTTCACTTTATCCAACTCCCTGGCTATCCCTTCTGAAAATATTTCTGTCTTCTCTAATAACTCTCAAATCATCCTCACTGCCCCATCCATTAAATTCCTCTTTTATAAGAAGGAAAGTGCCAGTGTCTCATTTTTGCTTCCTTATCCTGCATTTTCATAGGTTCACAGGAGATTACTAAGCTAACAGCTCAAGAGCCCTTAAAATCCTAGCCAGTTTTACCCAAATTTTACCCAATTTTCTATCCCTAGAGATCAGCAAGCAGGGTTTTGACAATTTTTACACTGCCTCTGTCCGTAAGGGATATGAACACCACCCCAGGAGTGATATGCAAGTTCCCATCCATTTGTCCAGACTGCACTTGAAGATGGTCAGGGAAGGGTTCTGCTTCACATGAATAGGAGGCCTATTCCAGAGGAGGGACAATCTCTGGGACACATATCTGTCTCTCTAGCATGATCTATTCATTTCACAGTTCAGGTTTAGGTCCTTGGCACAGCTAACCCATCTGCAGTTAGTTTTGCAAATATGCAACATTTTCATCTGGGCTGGCTCAGAGACTGCCTTGTAAGGTCAGGCATAGTTCAACCCTCAGTAAACATTAGGAAACTGAATACAGTGATAGGAGTTTTAATCTGTCTGCATATGACAAGTTGGTTATACCCTGTATTTTATTGGTACATAATCTGAAATAGTTATTGGATGTGCATCAAAGCTTTCAATTAATACTCATATTCCTGTGAAATATAAGTTCTGTTTATTCTAGTCCAGTTATTGTACTTTGGGGGATAATATGTAAATTCTGTCTGGGTTCCTACTGCTGAATTCACATCTTCCATACTAAACATTTGCAGACATTTCTTCAAAAATCTACCCTCTTTTGTTATATTTTCCCTTTCTAAGTCTTTCTAATACATCATCAGTATTGCAAATTAGGTTCCATTCCACACACACGAATATTATTCCCTATTGAAAACTTAATATTTCTTCTAAAATTCTCTTAAGCTCCATGGCAGTAGTCAGATCAATGAGGTTTTATGGAGGGGAGCCAAACATTTCACAGCATTAACAGAACAATGAACCAAAGAGAAACAGATTTCAAGAAGAGCCCATTATTGGCCTCATCCACAGGTGGGTGACTGTGCAATGACCATTTGTTGTTCATCAAACTACTCATCTCCAGGTTCCACTGGTATAGTCCCTTTCACTGCCACGGACTGAGGGTTAGTCATGTCCTTTGCTGCTGTTTCAGTGTCCAATCAAGGCACAGGAGAACCATCTTCTTTGGGTCTGGGATTTTCTTTGGTTTGTTTTTCTTAGAGGGGTTGAGGAAAGAGACCTCTTACCTGGGATGAAGTGCCATCTCTCAGCCAGTCTCCTTTCAGGAGTGTCACAAGAAAAAAAAGAATTATACACCAAAAGGAAAATCTTTGGCCACTATATTGCCCTCTTTCAATAAACCTTTGACATTGTCCAAAAAGCAGGATGTCTTGGTGAGGTGCAGGCCATGTGACCATTGCAATGATAGTTTTTTCTGTTTGGAATACTAAACATTTTACTAAGAAGACAGCTGCACATCCTTTGTAATATGGGATCTTATTACTTGCTATACTCAAAATGTGAAGTAGTTGCCACATTCACCTGCAGAGCTTTTTATGTATGGCAGACTTTCTGCCACTTCAGACAGTGAATTCCATTACATTTGAGTATGTTGTTTGAAAGAAGTAGTACATTGAACAGGCATACACACACACACACACACACACACACATAGAGAGAGAGACAGAGAGTTCACTGTCCATTTCACTAGAAAACTATTAACTCAGTCAAAATGACTGAAAACAGATTTCATAGAAAGACAATTTAATGATACAGTGAGAAACACCAAAGAGAAAAGTTTACACCCCCACACTCCTTTACTTAAACATATTAACACCACAGTTGCACCACAATGGAGAAAAGGGAAAACAGACACAGTGAATAACTGCTGATACACAAACACATTTCATAGAAATCTTCATTACAGCAAATATTTTAAAAATATTTGGACAACCCTACCTGCACCCCCACAAACCCTTTATTAAAATATTACTAAATCAAAAGTCATACAATTGTGTAGGAAAGTGAAAATACCATACACAGGGAATTACTGCCAGTATATATATATATATATATATATATATATATATATATATATATATATATATATATATATATATATTTAGCACATTGGTAGTGATTATGTATAGATCATCACAAGCACCAGCTAAAGCTTCTCTATTATAGAACTTCATGTAGCCATATCACATTCAGTAAAATGAAATTTCAACCAAACTGTCATTCATAGAAATGAGCTTTCAAATATTTGGATTCAGTGTTTTGTTATTTAGTGAAACACACACACGGTTCTACTTCAAACGTCGAAAACTCATAACATCTAATTTCAAAACAGCGAGACCATTTTTTTGTCTCTTTTGGCTTTTCCCGGTTAGGGGGTCGCTACAGCGGAACACTCGTCTGCTAATGATTGGCAGTTGATTTTTATGTACCGACTTGCCAGGCCTGATGCACAACCTTCAATGAAGGTACACCCATTCACGCATGTCTCCATGTAGAAGACGCTCTAGCTGAGAATCGAACCGGACAGCGTCTTACTGTGAGGCGACAACGCTACCGCAGCACCACCAACTCATAACATCGAATCTCACAATATCAAAAACTACAAAACAAATATAAATAACATCCCAAACACTTTTTACTATGTTTCTGCAGGGGGGCAAGCCCCCCTGCACTCCCCACTCCCCCGTAAATTAAATATACCAACTCCGAGATCGCAGTACATTGGGAAAAAGTTAATTTCCTAACCTCACTGTATCGTGATCACCAGAAAGAATGCACACATAATATCTAAATCACTTACCTGTATGGCCTAAAAACACCTACAGAGTGGCATAATAAACACTATATACAGATTAACAGAATAAACTATAACATTTACATGTTTGATGATACACTACTCAATTTTATTAATTTTCGATGTTGTGAGATCCAATGTTATGAGTGTTAGATGTTTTGAATTTTTGATCTTATGGTCTCGCTGTTTTGAAATGAGATGTTATGAGTTTTCGACATTTTGAAGTGAAACTATATATATATATATATATATATATATATATATATATATATATATATATATATATATATGGGTCTACTTTAAAACATTGTAATCTCATAATCTTGTTATTGAGACCATAACATTGAAAATTCAAAACAATGAAAACCCAAAAGAATGAAACTTCAGAACACTGAAACTTAGCTTCATAACATTGAAAACTACATTGCACATGTAAATAGCATCCCCTCCACCTATAACAGCACCTAAAAAAACCCACTTTCTACTATGTTTCTGCAGTGGGGCAAGCCCCCTTGCACTCCCCCTGCACCCACCATGTGGGGGGCTCTGCCCTCCCCAACCCCTGTAAATTAACTTTTTTCCACTGTAGTGCAATCTTGGAGTTGGTATATTTAATTTACAGGGGGTGGGTAGGGCAGAGCCCCCCACATGGTGGGTGCAGGGGGGAGTGCAAGGGGGCTTGCCCCCCCCTGCAGAAACGTAGTAGAAAGAGTGTTTTTTAGGTGCTGTTATAGGTGGAGGGGATGCTATTTACATGTGCAATGTAATTTTCAATGTTATGAAGCTAAGTTTCAGTGTTCTGAAGTTTCATTCTTTTGGGTTTTCATTGTTTTGAATTTTCAGTGTTATGGTCTCAATAACAGGATTATCAGATTACAATCTTTACAAAATGCCTTTTTAACACAAACGTTTGTACAAGTTGTTTGATATACACTTGACATACAGTTCTAATACAGTTGTAACACCAGCATCTTGTATGAATCAGTTTGATATTCACAAATGACATATAATTATTTACAAAATTCCAGCCAGCTGTGCTGGCAGTACCTCCTTTCATTGCTCACCTAATATCACTTCAATGTTCCCAAATTTGTAACCTCAAAAAAATTGTGGCCTTCCCTACAGATAATGTACTGCATGGGCAAACAGCCAAATAAATCATGCCCTCACTACTGCATGTAATAAGTTGATAAATCTGTTAAGATTTATTAGTGCTGACACTTGAAAACGTTGTGTTTTCAGAATATCGCAATAACTTGATTTGTGTGACTTGATCCCTGTTCTCCACAGAGGCAGGCACTATTTTATTTGAGTGAACATCACTTATTGTAACTGTCTGTACTTAATAATATTATCTAGCCAAGCTAAAAGCAGTATAATTGATCAACTCCCATGTAATGTGCACACTTTGTAGGTACTCAGCCTCTGTATGAGGCAGTGCTGTGGTTAATGTCTCTCGATCATTGTTGGTAAGCTGTAAGGATTAATAAATCCCTAAATTAAGGGCACATTTGCAACAAAGGCACCCTGTATGCATATTGCTCATTCCTAGCCCATGGAGCGATTGTAGAGCATAACTCATGCATTCTGAATGCATAGCTTGCCATATCGAATGCGTACACAGCTATTAACACTGATAACATCCTTATATATCCTCTGTATGTGTGTGTACTTTTGTTAACGACACCTGAGCAGTGTTTAAAAGCAGAAAGGTTATTTAAATCTCTATATCAGGTGCACATTAGCAACAATGGCACCGTGTAAGCAAATGCCCAGTTCTAAGCCCATGGAACTATTGTAGAATGTATACTACGCATTCAGAACACATAGATTGCAATATTGAATGGGAATATAGTTGCTAACACTGCTAGTGTCCTTATGATGCTCTTGAATTGAATATGCATTCGTATAATGTATGCTTTAACTTTATTTGAAAAGCCGATAGCTAGTAAGGTTGTTTCAATAGTGCTGTAACTGTATTAATTTGCTGACTAGTGTCTAGTCTAACTGAAATGTGGAATACTGGCTAGAAACTAAGATTTGTATTAGTACGTGATTTAGCTAAGGCTAAACTATCCTACTCTAACACACAGTTTAGAAACTGATAGCAATATTTCTAAGTCTTAGACAGGCCTACCACAATCACTCACACCCCCACCTCACTAGCGCAACTTCTATCCTAACTGTTGGTTTTCCCTCTCTTACAGATAGCAAGTGAACTCTAAAACAAACTACCTGCCTTCCCACCAAGTTCATCCCAAAGCCTTCACCATCTCCCAAACTGGCGAACCCTCCCTACATTCTAGAGGGAATTTTGCCTGTAAAGACTTGTGGAAGTGTAAGTTAACTAAATACTTACCTATTTTTATTACTGTATAGTACCTAAGTTATGTGAACTACTTGCTAGCAAAGACCGCCCGGACCAAACCAATCACCTGTGCATTCTATCACCTTCCCAGTCTTTATCTACTAGCATGTGTACTTCCCCACTTCCACCACTAGAAGGCAGCAAAACCCATCAATCTTACATCCACATAGGCTTTTTCCACATTAAAACATCCAAGCCTAGACATTAAGGGGAACCCAAACACCCCGGTCCTTACCTGGCCCAGTCCCATTTAGCCATATAGTTGTTCTACCATCCAGCACTAGCATTTAGTGCATATAAAAAGGAATAGTAGATAGAGAATCAAATGCACACTATCTGATTAGAAATAAAGGTGCTACTACCTGCCTGGTAGACTAAGGATGCCAAACCTGAATGTTTTTGCAGTACTCCTCCAGCCAGTGCAGTCCTCGCTCCATTCGACCATGCTGCACTTGGGCTCACTTTGCTCCCCTACCCTACCCCATTCTCACACACCCCACATCAATTACCTTTATAGCTATACACCATACCCATACAAAGCCACACCCATCTCAATCATAGTACCACACCCAATCCAATCTCACCAATTAACTACCTTACAATCACAAACAACACCTCTCATCATCCACCACACCCACCCCATCCCAAGTAGATCTCTCACTCATGACCAAACCAAACCATGCCCAAACTACCCAAACCCACATACATACACCTCTTACTATGCGTTTATATCATGTTATTGAAAGACGAAAATAGCAAATGCTATTTCATCGGCCCAAAAACATCTAAACATGAAAATGTCAAACATTCAGAACAGCGAATTTTTTTCCCATGGAAAAAATTTGCTGCTCCGAAACACATACACACAACACAAGCACATCAAACAAACAGCAACCACACACATACACTTAAATTCCTACATCTAACGCTACACTAAACTAAACATACACTGCTATCTACCACTTACCTTAACCCAAACCCTAACCCTAAGGTCCGTCACTATCGAACACTCACCTAACCCGCACCCTAACTCTAACTCACTTAACCCGCCCCTAACCCTAACGTACAAACAATCGCACACTTACCTGAACCCAACCCGTAACTTTCCACCACAGTGCTAAGAATAGTGAAGCCACAGAAACAGCCAACCGAATTCTTTCCCGAGGAAAGAATTTGCTGTTCTGCAGCTTCACTATTCTTAGTGTTCGCTGAATAGTGTTCGATATCAGAACATTCAAAGTTTTAATACTTCGATGTTCTGATATATACCCCTTACTATTGCTCCTAGGTATATCCACCCTCCCACTGCTAACATCTATCACCAACCACCACAAATATCTTAATTTTATCCACATACCAAGAAAAACTACTTTCACTAACATTATTACAACACACCCTTTCACTGAACTAGTCCCATACCACTACCAAACCTTCTTTATTTACCACTATGCACACAGATTACAGCCATCACACTACCAGTCCCAAACAACTGTAAAGAACTTCAAGACCCTAAACGAACTACTCAAACTCTATTTTTACCTCAGAATCCAACTCATTAGCTGCAGTGATATATACCCAAACCCAGGCCCACAAGATCTAGGAGCCCCAACCCTCAACCTGAATGATACCCTACTCCACCAAGACAAATCCTTACTCCTCATTTTAAATTTAAATGTCAGAAGTACACTAAACAAAGTCCACGACCTTCATGAACTACTCTCCTTTTACCAACCTGAGATAGTCATACTAACAGAGACTTGGCTTAAACCAGGCAACCACAACAATGAAATCACTGCACCTGGTTACAATATAATTCATAGCGACAGAATAGGTAAAAAAGGGGAGTTGCACTAGTGCATAAATCTCACCTCATCCTTGAGAAAGTAGACATAATTACCCCAGACCTTGATAAAGTTTAACTCACTTTAACAAAACTAAAACTTAATAATAGCAAATACATCAACATCATAGGCTGCTACATCCCTCCAGGCAATAATATCCCCATTACAGAAAAACTACTAGAATGAATATCTATCACCCTCCCCCAGGAAAGCATAGTATTAGGAGACCTTAATACTGACTGGCAAACTGCTACAGTCAAAACCCACTCTCCCATTTTAACCTACACGGCCTAAGCCAACTCATCACCTCCCCCACAAGAACAGACAAGAGAACCAAACACCAATCCACACTAGATTGGATACTCGTATCCCACCCATCACTGATATCTCTAGCAGGGTGTCTACCAGACACCATGAGTGACCACCAAGCCACATTTTTACTCAGATCAAAATCACCACAACTTACCCAAATATCTATACACCTAATTAGAAACAAAAAAACATTTTAACCACTCCAACTTTATAAATTACCTAAAAATGTGTAACTGGACCCTCCCTAAAAAAACTACCTCTTGATGAAGCTGTACTATATTTCAATACTACCTTCTTAAATGCCCTTAACCATCATGCCCCCTCCAGAACAACAAGAATTAAAACTAAATATGCCCCCTGGTTAATCCCAGACACAAAATCCCTCCTTAAAAAAAGAAACAAGGCCCGGACCAACTACCTCAACAGTAAATCCCAATCGAACAAACAAATATACGCTGAACTACATAATAAAGCCAAAATAATCACTAAAACATACAAAACATCTTACTACCAAAAGTTACAGGATAAACACAGGAACAACCCACAAAAAGTTTGGGCTGCAATTAACTCTATTCTACAACCAGGAAAAACAACTACCCCAAACCCGAAAATAGATAACAACCAAGAAGACATCCCCACTCAATTTAATAAATACCTTACAGAAACTATCCAGACCCTTGCAAACAACCAACCCTATGACATCCCCACCCCTGCAAATGCACTCCCCCACACCCAACTAACAATTGCCCCAAGTTCAGCTTCCACCCAGAACCAACCAAATTAGTTGAAAAACTTCTCCTCAAGCTCAAACCAACATCTCTAGCCACATATAAATTACCCAATGAATACCTCCTTCTAGCTGCAGAAGCCATATCATATCATGTCTCCATCCTAATTAACAGATCCATCTCCGAGTGTATAGTACCCATGCTATGGAAAATATCACATATCCCTCTACATAAAGGGGGGACCTCCCTGGAACTCAATAACTACCACCCTATAGCCATACTACCCCTCTCTCTAAAATTTTAGAGAGGGTAATACACAAGCAACTAATGAAATATCTCCTAGAAAATAATCTAATAGCAACACAACAGCATGGCTTTAGGCCCTTCCATAGCACCACCACCGCGCTAACAGAATTCACCAACATTTTCAATACTCACAGAAACAATGGACTCCTTGTATCTGCCACCTTCCTTGACTTATCCAAAGCATTCAATATGGTTAACCACAATAAACTCCTTCTTTCTCTGGCAACTCTAAACCTTACCACCCCTGCCATCTCCTGGTTCAAAAACTACCTAGATGGAAGGAAACAAGCTGTTATATGGCAAAACCAACTCTCCCCCTCCCTATCAGTCTCCCTAGGAGTACCCCAAGGCTCCATCCTGGGGCCACTTCTTTTTACCCTCTTCCCCATTCAGCTCCCAAACAGTATTACTAAAGCCTCTATAGTGCAATATGCAGATGATACCACCATAATATGCACAGCCAAACCAATTGACATATTTCACTCCCTAACACAAGAATGCTTTTCCCTAGCAGAAACTTGGATCACAAATCATTCTGAACCCAAGTAAAACAAAACTATTACTCTTTATCTCCCACAGAGCCACACCTCCCACTGATTTTTTCATCATCTCATCCTTTAACAAGACCACAATCACCCCCACAAATTATACCAAATGGGTTGAAATAGATAATCACCTTAGATTTGACCTACATATTTTTATAACCATAAAAAAGTACATAAAAAACTTGGTCTACTGTATCTCAATAAAAAATTCTTCACTGACCACTCCAAAACTACAACAGCAAGGACTCACCTAATATCCACCCTACTTTATGCCTTCTCTGTGCTCACAAATCTCCGCAAAACTGACCTAAACAAACTAAATAGTTGTTATAATAAGATAGCCAAATTCGCTACAACCTCTCCCATCAGAACACATCACTGTGAATGCCTACAAAAACTCAATTGGCTAGAACTACTACTACTACTTCAACTCAATCAACTATCACTAGCCCACAAAATAATACATAACTCTGAAAACACCCCAGCCCTACAAAATCTTTTGCAACCCTATACAACCGCCAGGCCCTTGAGGTCTAGCACACAAAACCTCCTCAAAGTAACCAAATATAACAATGAAGCTGGCAAGTCTGTCTACAGCCACTATAGAGCAAAAACCTGGAAATCCCCTTCCTGCCCACATAACTGACAACAAATCCCCATCACAGTTCAAGAAACTTATTAAAACTCACTTTTTAAATAATCGCTTGTACTCCTGTATTCCCCTCTGGCTGATGCCTCATTATAACACTTCACCTAACCTAAGTAACTCTGCTAAGCTAACCATTCATACTACTGTATCCACTTAGGACTGTTAATCTACTGCTTATCCTGTCTCTCCAGGAGTTAGGCAAAACTACCCCAGCAATGCTGTGCTTCCCATAAGCAACTAAAACCAGGAGAAGACATATTGTAAATCAATTTGTTATCCTTCTCAACTAAAATCAGGAGAAGACATATAGTAAATCAATTTGTAAGAGAATGATGTATCCTACCTGCTAGTTAATATGTATGTTAAAGTCTCTTCTATGAAAATTGTATGTCAAAAGTCTGTCCTTAAAACTCTTCTTCTTCTTTCGGCTTTTTCCCAGTTAGGGGTCACCACAGCAGATCACCTGTCCGCTCATGATTGGCAGTGTAGTTTTACAGTGCCGAGGTGCCAGCCCAGCGCCCAACCTTCCACAGAAGGCACATGCACACACACACACTCACACCTAGGGCCAATTTGGAGTGTCCAATCCACCTACAGCATGTCTTTGGGATGTGGGAGGAAACCGGAGCACCCGGAGGAAACCCATGCGACCACAGGGAGGACATGCAGACTCCACACAGAAGGCACCCCAGCCGAGAATCGAACCAGAGAACCTCTTGCTGTGAGGTGGCAATGCTAACTGCTGCACCACCGTGGCTGCCCTTAAACTATGTTTTGTAAAAAATGTTCTCTTGGAGCTTTTCTCCTCGGGCCTCCACTGAAAACGGACTTGTAATCCAGTTGGACTCTCCTGGTCAACAAATGTAAAATAATATAAAATAAATAAATAAATAGTATAATATATATCTATATGGGTAATTGAGTATAGCTATTCAACCACTGTGTTTCTGAGAGGTGAGAGGAAAATGCTTTACAATGGATCATAGAACCCACACAGATATAGGAAGAACATGCAGGCTGTACTCACAGAAACAGGAGGGCCCTGGAAATCTAAGGCAGAAATCTTACTTTGTTCATTTTATGAATCTGTCTTGTCTTGCGTTCTGTGATCACAAGCTTCCAGATGTTCTTTAGTTCTTTCTTTTGCCAGCAGTTGTGTTATTTTCCAGACAGATGAGGTCAGATTGGTAGGTAAAATAATTCCAAGTCTTTATTTGTCTGATATTCTCATGAAGAAACAGCCAATGTGCCCTCTGCCAGTCATCACAAACCTTCCTCGTCCCCATGATGTATGAAAAATTGAATACTGATGATGTGGGGCAATTACTTTAACCCAACTTGATCAAATAAGTTTTCTGATAATTGCATTTAGTCAAAAGAAGAAGAGTGTGTGCGTGTGTGTGTGTGTGTGTGTGTGTGTGTGTGTGTGTGTGTGTGTGTGTGTGTGTCTGTGTCTGTGTCTGTGTCTGTGTGTGTGTGTGTGTGTGTGTGTGTGTGTGTGTGTGTTTGTGTGTGTGTATGTATGTGTCTGTGTGTCTGTGTGTGTGTGTGTGTGTGTGTGTGTGTGTGTGTGTGTGTGTGTGTGTGTGTGTGTGTGTGTGTGTGTCTCAGAGAGAGAGAGAGAGACCCCACCTTCCATGCAGTGGATTGTATCTCCTCTGTGTCATCCTATAATCAGTTCTGTTATTGTAGCAACTTTGGGAAAAGGGAATATTGCTTGCCACTCCCTGTAGTGTCACTGAGTTTAGCAGAATTTTTGTGCTGAGTAATCTATTTGCCTATACCGTGGTCTGCGTCACTGACTTAGTATTTCTGTTTCTCTCAATTCTCTAAGAATTCTTTGAGGAATCTTATTTGGCATTAGTGGCTTGTGTAACTTTACTTTTATGTTCTTTCAGGAAATATTTATCTAGAAAAGAGATGGGATATGCCCCATTATATTGAACACTTCTACTAACTGATGTCAAAACTTATTTCTGAATTTTAATACGAGGATTCATATGGGAGCTTTTCCTTTTCACTGTCATTTCTGCCTAACCCTCAGCCATTTTATTTAGCTTCAGTATCCCACCATTTGTTTTTCCTTATTCCTGTATTTTCCTGCAAAAGTATACAGTATCCTTTTTTGATGGAGATAACTGTTTGTCCTTTGATTTTGCCTTTACGTTTCTGCATACATACTTGCCTCCTTTTGTCTTCTGTTTTAGTTGTTTTACTTACATGTATTCCACTTTCTGTTGTTCTTTGCATTTGTCTCAAATACACATATGTGATATGTTTACCTTGTATGACTTGCCTTTTGTACAAATAGAATCTTGACAGAGTTCTAAATACTCACGTGCTGAATTATAATTGGTTTTGTTAGTGTATCTACTGAATAAGGGTACATATAACAATCAAAACCCTCCTGCTGGGCCGATCACTGAGGTCTGTGATGCCATAGCAGTTACAGTCGAATTAAACACAGGCTGCTTGTGGAGAAATGAATTGCAAATACACTACATATTCTCAGAGGCTGCTATGCTTTTGCTGGGAAGACATGAATCTTGACTAACTTTCAGCTTTCACAGCTAATGCAAGGGTGGGCAACTCTTTGCATGATGGACTTGTTTTGTGATATGTGTGCTTTTATACTTCTATGAGAATATTTTCATTAATGGTAAAAAAAAAAAAATAAACAAATAAATAAAAGAAACTATATAAAGTGTGTGGTTTAGAAATCTGTGCTGATAGGCTCACGGATTTGAGCTACATGGTACGGCGGTAGCATTGTTACCTCACAGCAAGAGGTTCTCCCGTTCGATTCTCAGCTTGGCTTGGGAGTGCCTTCTGTGTGGAGTCTGCATGTCCTCCCCGCGGTTGGGTAGCATTCGAAAGACATGCGTGCGTAAATGGGCATGCCTTCACTGAAGGTTGGGCATCAAGCTGGCACCTCGGCGTTTTGTAAAAATCTACTGCCAATCATTAGCGGACCGGAGTTCCGCTGTGGCAACCCCTTACCGGGAAAAAGCCGAAAGACAAACAACATGGCTCATCTGATTAATTACCTCTTCACTATCTTTTGTCACATCTCCCCAGAGGTCCTACCCTCAAGTCTCATTTATTCTTATGAAAGCTACTGATTAGGTATGTCTTTGGTGATGTAGATGCTAGTTTGAGGAAATAAAATTATGGTTTACTAGCCTTTGTAAGTCCCTACAGGTTGCATTAATTCTCCTATTATCTGCTTAATCCAGTAGAGGGGCACCACGAAGCTGGAACCTATTCCAGCACTTAGTAGATGCAAGACTCGGAAGTGTATACTGAATTGGCTATCAGCCCATCGCAGGATGCATACAAATAGAATGTCACACACACATGCACACCTACAGGCAATATATAAAGTAGTATCACCAGCTTACCTACAGCATATCTTTGGGAAGTGGCAGGAAGCCAGAGTACTTAGCGAAAATCCATGCCAACACAAGGATTAAAAGTGTATACTGCACACAGAGGGCACCCTAGATGAGAATTTAACTAGAGAACCAAGTACTGTGAGACAGGAATG
Source organism: Protopterus annectens (assembly GCF_019279795.1). NCBI lineage: Eukaryota > Metazoa > Chordata > Ceratodontiformes > Protopteridae > Protopterus > Protopterus annectens. The sequence goes on along the minus strand of NC_056745.1, from coordinate 1,205,489,874 downwards.
TTAATTGCTAAGCCACTGTGCTGCCCCAGGACAAAAGCAACTTTCTGGGAAAAAAAAATGCAAAACCCACAACATTTAATCACAGTACTTATAAAAACCTCAGTTAATTAAAAACACAGAATTTTTAAAAAATCACTAACTTTGTATCATTTTCTATGGTTGGATTCTTGTGGTTCAGATTTCATGGCTGGTATTTCACATCATTATTTTAATTTATAGTGAGTAGTCTAAAATTGTTAAAGCACCTAGAAGGCTTTTTTTCTTTTTATCTACAGTGAGCATATGCATGTATGCATATGTATGTATACATATATGTACATATATATATATATATTTATATATATATATATATATATATATATATATATATATATATATATATATATATATATATATATATATATATATATATATATAGGATGTGCTGTGTCTACACAATTCAACAAACCTTGCATTACAGGTCTTTGGTTCAGCTTGTAAATAACTACAGCGGTCACATTATTGCAATGTGTGTTTTCAAGGTTGTAATGTTACAAGCAAATGTAAAAATTAATCAAAAGCATTTTTATGCAGGAGGCAAGCCCCATTTCATCCCTAATACAGGGAGCTTTGCCCCTCACACATCCCTTCATCTTATTGTTTTCACTGAGGTCATTGTATGTTGGAGAAGGTGAAGTCAGTGACAGGAAATGCACCTGCCTCACTGCTTCAGGGAGGAGCACTGACCTTGAACCCTTCACAACTCACAGTATTGCAAGAATCCAAGATGCTAATCTATTAAGAAGCAAACAATGAAGTGCAAGTGAATACTATCTCAATCTGTCATACTTTAGCACCTGTTACTGTAGCTCAAGTGATCTAAGCAAATGACTCTGCTCCACACATGTAGAGCAGATCATACATGTTTTCTAGTTTATTCAGCCATAAGCTGTATATGTCACTGTCTATGGAAACCTTAACATATTTTGGCATCAAAACAGTGCATGCATCTGGTAGGAATGAGGCTACTGACCTTTTTTTCCTCAAGTATATTTCTCCTTATATTGCCTGCTAATCATCATTTGACTTCCCCATATTCTATCTCATGAGGCAGGCAGCCATCTACCCTGGTTGTCTATGGCAACCTGATTGGCATGACTGCTTATATTATGGGGCCCTTGAATAGATTCACTTCAGGGTATGCTCAGCCACCAGGTACAGAGCAATACCACCAGATGACTGCACACATCTTGGTCTCTATGCTGAAATTACCTGGACATCAAACCTGAAGTGGGTGTCATTATTATAGCAGACTGAGATGGTGGCTGACACTTACTCCCATCCTCCCCATCCAGCTCTTACAGCACCCAGGTCACTAACTGATCCCAGGTCATTTGGCTCCAAGTCAGGATGTTATTCCTTTACACTACTGAGCCAGCAGCATGAAGATGCTGAAATCGATTTTGGAGCATTTGACTTGTGAGTCAGTCACTGAAACCAAATGCAGACTGGGTCATTAGCTACTCCACTGCTTATGCACAGATGCTAGCTTCTCAGTTTCTCAGGGTTCGTTTTCTGTTGACACTGTATCCAATAATGGCACCGAACAGTAGTAATTAACAGAGCTGGGAAAAGTACCACAAAGATCTTTTTAGTGAAAGCTGCCATTCCTGTTCAATGACAAAATAGTATTTTTTTTCTTACCTCTCTCTGCAGGACCTCACCCAGTGGCTTCCCTACTGGCACCTAATCAGCACAGTCTTTCTTGGGGGGGGGGGGGGTTGTGGCCAGGAATTCCCAGGCTAGATGAAAGCCCTACAGCTCATTTTTTTCCGAATGGAAAAAGTTAGATAGTAATGAGTGAGCCAGCTTACTAGTTCTGCAAGGTGGGCTACCCCCTCCCGAGTGCCACATGTGCAATAATAGGTAGGCATTTACAAGGCCAGCAGTTCCCAGCACAACAGGTAAGAGAAGCTGAGTCAGACAGGGAATTGGGGGATCCTGCAGCAAAGGATGATCATGTCAGATGGGGGCAAGCACAGTACACTGTGGCACTAGCAAAGGTGCAGCAGATTGAACACTGATTTACAACATAGTATGCAAAAGTTAAGTCGATACACTACACTGAAACTGATGCATGGAAATCTAGCATTAGGCAGTGCTTATCCATGGACAGGCTTACCAAGCTGTGCATCAGACACAGGCAGCCCAAGTAACAATGTACAAACTGCAATGAACAGTTATCGTCATTTGCACATGTGGAGAAAGGAACAGAGTAGTGCATATCTTTCACAGAGTACTGCGTCAGTGTGAGGGCTCAGGAGTATGAAAGTAAAAAGTGCTTTTATGTAAAATGTCAATACTGGTGTAGGAGGGGCTTTAATGTTGAGAAGGGTCAGTGTCAGTGGAACTGTGATATGCTAGGGGGCTGTGGTGGTTTGAGTGTAAGTCTGCAGGAACACAGCATCAGCAGTAGTTGCAGCTCTATGGTTTGATCTACTAGACAGGCCTAGGTAATACATGGCATAGTGTTCAGCATGGCTTTTCCAGGAGCTGCACAAGATGTACCATAACCCTGGCTGGATGCTAGTGTGCTACGTGACCCTGAGCGACATCTGCTAGGGGAAATGCCAGCAAGATGATGACCTCTCCTGGGAGTAGACACCTAGACACCTCCAAAATAGATGTTGTGGGAGTGGGATATGGGTTATCCATGGCCATGTTGGCTAAAGTTTATAGCAGATGACTGGCTCCTTAGATAACCTTTTGCTCCTGCTAGGTGAGCCAGAGAAGACATTGTACATTCCAGTGTGTGATTCAGTTTATCCAAGGAATCACACATATGGGACATATACTCCCATAGGTTATCACACACACCCTGGATCACCCTCATAATGTCCACAGTGGTCCAACACATACTTTGTGCTGCAGCCATTGACATAACAACCTCAGAGGAAGGCATAATCACATCTTCAGTGTACTACCACCCCCCCCCCCCCGTGTGGACCTCTCTGCCCAGGAGTGCTATGGGGAAATATGAACATCTGTCTACTGGCAGCCAACATACCTCCCTGATCAATAATGTCCCCATCTCCTTGCTCTTTCTGTGATAGCTGGGTAACCTAGGTATCTGCAGACATAGAATATGTGTTCTTGGTCTGTGTTGGCGAGGCAGTGGTCACATTCCATGTGTCCAACATGCACTCTGTATTCCCTGCCAGCTCATTCCCATCATAATCATCATCATCAGAGGCTGCAGATTCTTCAACATCAGGTGGGACATAAATATGACCTAGTACCATGACTGTACATGCAAATGACAGTTTTACAACTATGAGCATTATAAAAAAATAATACCCTATGACTACTTCCTGTGAAGATGGATGTGTCTGTTAAATCACTGATATGCCTGTATACTATAAGTTAGACAGATCTGAATAAGTTTTATAGTGACTAAGGGGATACAGATAACTTATAGGTACCGATACATTGAAATAGGGCTACATACCTGGGGCATCTGCAGTGTCCGGCTCTATCCCTACATTCAGGGCCACACTGTTGGACTCTATAGAGGTGGTACTCTTTGGAGAGATGCCAGGAACTCTCCTGTCTTTATGAGAGGTGGTACACTTGATACCCCCCCCACCTGTTGGCCTACATTTCCACACTATGCTCTTTGGGTGGCACCCTTGAACACATTGGTGGTCCTGAGGCTCACCATTTCATAACCACAGTCTTGTCCTCCAATCACATTCACATTGGTAGCAGTCTCAGCCCATGAACTGTCATGGTAGGGCTAGTCATCTGCATGCATGTTAAAGAGCCACCAATCACGAGTAAGGAGGGTTGGAAGTACCAACTCATTTTCCACATTAGAGAATTTTGGCTTATGTATGGATGTTGATGTCCTAGCTGCTGATACATTACTCATTTTCTGCTTGCACTATTTTTATGCTGTTTTGGTGCGGAAGACAATGGAGCTAACAGCCTTGTTTCTGCATGGCCCTTACAAATCCTAAGGCCACAAATATCCTCCCTGGACAAATATCATTCTGGATTTGTGCCTGACAGTTGCATATCTGTATCTATGCTCATTAAGTAATGTCACACCTCTAGGTTAACTGAACATATGATGCCTACAAAATGATCACAGAACTGCAACTGGTCAAGGACAAAAGAGACTGTTGCTATTACTGTTACACATATTTTCGGTAATGGCATATGTAGGCAGCCGCGGTGGTGCAGTGGTTAGCATTGCCGCCTCACAGCAAGAGGTTCTCCAGTTTGATCCTCGGCTGGGGTGCCTTCTGTGCGGAGTCTGTATGTCCTCCCTGTGGTCATGTTGGTTTCTTCCAGGTGCTCCGGTTTCCTTCCACATCCCAAAGACATGCTGTAGGTGGATTGGACACTCTAAATTGGCCCTAGGTGTGAGTTTGTGCATGTGTGTGCCTTCAGTGGAAGGTTGGGTGCCGGGCTGGCAACTCAACACCATAAAACTCCACTGCCAATCATGAGCAGACAGGTGATCTGCTGTGGTGACCCCTTACCGGGAAAAGCTGAAAAAAGAAGATGACATATGTGCAATGCATACAACACTAAAATTGCATTGAACAGTACTCTCACTATGAACTCAGGGGTGTGTCTCCTTTTCAGCTTAACAATCCTGCAGCCCAGTAATTACAGTACCCTTGCAGTCCCCATCTCAATGCACCTCAGCCAACGCATTTAATAGTACTGACAAACTTACACCCCTCTTAGTCAACAGGTTGAATATAAATGCAATTACAAGCAACTAGAGTATGAATGAATGCAGTTGTAAGAAGTAGCACTTATATAAGCAGACACATCTGTCTTTTTTATTTTCTCCAAGTCTTTGGGTTTCTAATACCATAACAGGAATTCTCCCCATTCTTCAGTCAGAGTATGACTAAAGTTCATGAAATTTTCATGGTTTCAGTCTTTGAAGTTACCTAAAAGTGATCTTCACAGCACCTGCAATGTAACCAGAACTGACTCCTTCTGCAATTCATATGGAGTTACATACATCGGTAGCATATCTAAATATGACTGTAAATTTTTCCTTATGAGACCCATTGCCCCTACTACAACTGGAACTGTCTGGATTTCATTCTTCCACACTGCCTTTATTTCTGCCTGAAAATCCTGGTATTTTATGACTTTGCATGTCTCTGTATGCATGACACTGTAATCACTTGGTGTGCCAGTTTCAATGATATATGCTACTTTTGTCTACTTTTCACGGACTACTATATCTGGTTTTCTCACATCTGTTTTTTGGATTATTGGGCTTCAAGCAGGTCGGTTCCCTGGCTTAAATGACAGGGCATCAATAAAACCTGACCTTAAAAATATAGTTTTGAAATAGAAATGTATATATTTATGTATGGAGTTGTTTTTGGTTGCTTTTACTAGCTATTTGTAATTTTTAATTTTTAATTAGTATTTGATTGGATGACTAGTTAATTATTTAATTGTGGTTTTAACTATATAAGTTGAGCTGTGAAAAGTTTCATTTGGTCTGAAGAAGCATCATATTAGATGTCAAAGCACTTACCTCTATTAAATTTGTGTGTTTTATTACTTTTGCTGTGTTTCTTCACTACAATATTTATTCTGCTGACTGGACGTTTTGCTGTAGTTGAAGTTTATCCACAGTGGCCTTCTTTTTACTGTTTTGGATATTTATTTTGTTGGTGGTTACCCTGTGGAGCATGGCTGAAAGTAATTTGAGAGCATTGGACTGTATATCAGTGCCTGGGAATTTAAATAATGGAATATCTGCAGCATCCTTAGATAAATTACTTAATATGGAAAATAATTCTTTATTGGCATATGAATTACAACAAGATGAAATTGGAGGTGAACAGGTACAATTTGATGAAAAAAAATTTCGTAAGAATGTACATGAACTGGAGAATGACTTATGTAGTTTTAAAATCCTGCAATGGCAAAGGCTTGCTAACAGCCTTGTTTCTGCATGCCCCTTACAAATCCTAAGGCCACAAGTATTCTCCCTGGACACATATCATTCTGGATTTGTGCCTGACAGTTGCATATCTGTATCTATGCTCATTAAGTAATGTCATACCTCTAGATTAACTGAACGTATGTCCCCTACAAAACAGTCAGAGAACTGCAACTGAAATGATCAAGGACAAAAGAGACTGTTGCTATTACTGTTACACATATTTTTAGTAATGACATATGTGCAACGCATGCAACACTAAAATTGTATTGAACAATACTCTCACTATGAACTCAGGGGTGTGTCTCCTTTTCAGCTTAACAATCCGGCAGCCCAGTAATTACAGTACCCTTGCAGTCCCCCTCTCAATGCACCTCAGCCAACACATTTAATAATACTGACAAACTTACACCCCTCATAGTCAACAGGTTGAATATAAATGCAATTACAAGCAACTAGAGTATGAATGAATGCAGTTGTAAGAAGTAGCACTTATATAAGCAGACACATTTTTGCTGAATAAAGTTTTATTTCCAAAGTCTCCTTATGCAGGAATCAAACTCTAAGCTCCAGTGTTTTCTTTCATAAGGTGATGAGGCCCTGTGGCTATCAATGCACTTATACCATGTAGGTTCATCTGTCATTTTTAATTTCTCCAAGTCTTTTGGGTTTCTAATACCACAACAGGAATTCTCCCCGTTCTTAAGTCAGAGTATGACTAAAGTTCATGAAATTTGCATAGTTTCAGTCTTTGATGTTAGCTAAAAGTGATCTTTACAGCACCTGTAATGTAACCAGAACTGACTCCTTCTGCAATTCATAGGGAGTTACATACATCAGCAGCATATCTAAATAAGACTGTAAATTCTTTCTTATGAGACCCATTGCCCCTACTACAACTGGAACTGTCTGGATTTCATTCTTCCACACTGCCTTTGTTTCTGCCTGAAAATCCTGGTATTTTATGACTTTGCGTGTCTCTGTATGTGTGACACTGTAATCACTTGGTGTGCCAGTTTCAATGATCAATGCTACTTTTGTCTACTTTTCATGGACTACTATATCTGGTTTTCTCAAATCTGTTTTTTTAACTGTTGTAATAGATGATCCCATGTGATATAAACTTCATAATTCGCTATAATACTTTGTGGCTCATGTTTTCCTTCACAGCCAATTCAATATTGTCATGTTTACACAATCCCCAGTGCAAGTTTCTTGTCTTATTATTATGCCTTTCAGTATACAGGCTCTCTGCCATTTGTGTATCACACCCAGCAGCAAGATGTGCGACCGTTTCCAGTTATGTTTTACAGTTCCTGCATTACTCTGTTTCTCCCACTTGCTCAAAGGAGTTTGTAAACCAATGTAGTCCACTATTCTGTGCTGCAAATATTAACCTTTCATATTTTGGTTTAAATTCATCTCTTCTTAACCATTCATGCATCAGATCCTGATCAACATGAGGTTGTTCCAGGAGTTTTCTGTACTCGCAACTACATTTATGCATTTCCCACATTTCTTGCCTTCTCGTCTGATCCTTTTCCTTCGGCACATTCAGTTGTTGCCTGATTTTTATCTACTTCTGGTTTAGTTTCCATTCCCACTTGACACTGATATGCTTCTGCTAACCTAAGCAAGGAGGTCATCTTAAACGTGTTCTCGTCATCTTTCAAAACTTTCACTATATTTGGATCTGATGAGGTCAGCAGATATGTATACAGTCCTATGATTGCAGATCTATACATGTAATGAATTTCAAGGAGACCCATACCTCCTTCAGAACGCAGAATATATAATTTAGGTATACAATGACTTTTTTATATCATTTGATAAACGTGAAACGTTTTTCTTGTTTTCCTGTCCAACTGATCCAGTACCTTTTGGAGCCAATCAGTCACCCCAAAACTGCAAGTTAAAACAGGAAGAGCAAATTGATTTATAGCTTGGACTTTGTTCCTACATGTTAGGGTTGTTTTCACTATTAATTTTAGTCTTCTAAAATATTCCTTACTGAATTTTGTTCACATTTGTTCATGTTTCATTGCTGATCCTTCGTCATTTCCCAAATATTTATACATTCACACCTTGGTCAGGTTCCCTTATATCACATTCCTGTCCCAGACTAATATTTTCTGTGCTGCAGCTTTCCTGTTTTAAATGCTTTTTTACACATTTATCAAGAACAAATGACATTCTTGTATCATCTGAGAAAGTTTTGACCACTTCTAGCTGTGCTTTCAGCTCCTCATCTGATGCACTATAGTTTTAATCATCCAGAAAAAGGATGAGAATCTTTACACTTAGTTGTTTTCTGGGAGCCAAATTGTAACCATGACCTGTTAAGTGGGCAGCTTAACGGGTTAAGGACAAGACAGAAGATCAACAGTGACAAAGATTCACCCTGGAATATCCCCATTTGCATTTTTATCCCTGGGATAATAATTTGTCCTTTATCATGGCTTAGCTGCAAAGTGGTTTGCCACTTTTTCACTGTCACTGTAATGTAATTGATCAATGTAGGGTGTATCATCTGTAAGCACTCCTTTATCCTTGAATACGGGATGCTGTCAAATGCTTTTTTGTAATATGTCCACGCCATACTTAGATCATTCCCCTTTTTACAATTCTCCATTATGACTTTATTTAACAGCAAATGATCCTTTATTCTATATGACTGTCTTTTGTTACCCTTTTGTTCTGCTGCCATGATTGAGTTTTCTTCTAAATGACTATAAACTCTGTTGGCATCAGTTCCAGTGTATAGTTTATACATTGTTGAAATACAAGTTATTGGTTTATAGTTTTTAGGATAGCTTGCAAGTTCATTCTTAAAGAGGAGTATTGTTTTTCCTTTTGTTAATCAGGTTGGTGTCTGTTCTGGTGTGCATATAAGTAGTTCTTACTCAGGGCTACATCTAGGTGTAAAGATGCTATAATTTTAGCCAGAAGTTAGGTCCTGCATCTGGGCCTGGGTTTTTTAGCTAGGAGCTTTTCTTAATTTTGTTTCAATTTCTCTGGCTGTTACTTTGTCTCATTTCATGTCCTGTACATTTGAACTTCTTACTGTTTCTTTACTTTCTTCTATCCTTTCAGCATCTTTATTATGTTCCAGGGGATCTTCATAGATATTTCTCCAAAATGTGCCTATTTCATCTTCTTTTTGATGGCATTTCTATTCCTTTTGCTTTGTTTCCCAGTTCTCTATAAATTGCTTATTTTGTACTTTTCCTTTATATTTATCTGCATAGCTTCTAAGTTTTTCTGCCTGTGCTGATATCTTTAGCTTATGATTTGCAATAGTGTACAATAAATCCTGAACTGTTCTAATAATGTGCATTGCTTTTATCATGTCTATTTTTCTAAGTATTTTTGTTGATCTCTTCCCTCTTCGATACTCTTGTAACAGTGACACCTCTTGTCTTAATTGCTTTATAGTTTTCTCTGTTCGATACTTCTGTGGCGGCATTTGATTTCGTCCTTTTCTTTCCCTACTTGCGTTATAGTTTTCTCTCTGTTTAATACTTCCATGTGTCTGTGTGATTATGATAATTAGGGATCAACTCATTATTGTTTCTGGTTATGAAGGGCCTCAATATAAAACTGAGGTTTGGAATAGTTTAACTTGAGCTGTCACCTATGCAACTGGCAACCCACACAGTGGGGAACAGTGACGTCACTACTACAATAACATGAGGTGCTGCAGTCCAGACCTGCTACACTGATGAGAGAATGAAGTTAAGGACTGAGCATCACCTATGTCCTGTAAGTAGAATGTATGTTAGCTACACATTTTAAGTGGTACCTTATGCCATCCACAAATATTACACAGTGCTCTGTTTATATGTCTATAGCTCCTGAAGATATCGAAAGGAATAGGCAGCTGCACAGAAAAATCCTGGAGCACCTGAAAGAAGGCTGGAGTGAGTATAAATGCTTTAGAGTATATTATTTTTAATATTAACATTGATAGGGATGTGTTCAAAAAATGTAGCTTTTATACAACAGTACCACTTCTCTCATTACGCTATAGCTCAAAGGTAACAGTATGACTGTTCAACATGTTCAGTTCATTTGTGCATGCCTCCTCTTGTATATATGGACAAGGGGGTCAGGACGCATTGTGAGTTTGCCTGTGGGTTCTATTTTCCCCTCCACACAGTTATGTTATGATGAAAAATATTTTTTGTAGGTGGGATGATATGTTGTAGTAAGTTACCTTTGACAGGTAGCTTTTGGTCACGTTTTATTTGCTACTATTTTTAAACGTGGATTTTTTAATTATTGGTAATCTGAAGAAGTTTGACCATTGTGCCAAATGAAAAGAGCTTTATTAAAGGGTAGGGTTAATTTACTACAACCAGTTAAGAAAAGGTTAAAATAAAAAGCATGAGCTAGTATTTTTTTATGTATGTAAGTAGACCTGATCAAGAAGAGCATAGGATTTAATTAACTTTTTCATTCAAAGTAATTTTATTTTCATTGTCATATCAAGACATTCTTAAAGTGATTTAATTAACTTTTTCATATTTTCATTCAAAGTCATTTTATTTTCATGGTCATGTGAAGACATTCTTAAAGAGATTTGGCAATATTCCTACTGCTTCACGGCATCTAGTGACTTAAGTGCTACAATTCGTTTTCCTCCGTTGCTGAATACTTTAAGATTTCAGCATACAAAAATGTAATTTTATAAAAGAGATATAACTAACAATAAGGATATATATATATATATATATATATATATATATATATATATATATATATATATATATATCTATATATATATATATATATATATATATATATATATATATATATATATATATACACACACACACACATGATGTGAATGAGTGGAGAGAAAATGCATCAGTGCACTGTAAGTACCACATGCCGTGGTACAAAACATATGTAAAAAAATCAGCAAATCATGATGGATGCTTTTGTTATCAATATAAAAAAATTATATCAAATGGAAAGGAATTGGTAGATTCTCTCATAGGATCATAGGAGATTACTAGGCTCTCCACCCAGAGGTTGTTTTAAGCCTAAACATTTCAACCCAATGTAATACTGTGGAATTACTACTCAATACCCAAGATTGCATTTAGTGATGATTGCCCATGTCCAGGAGGGTTGTGGGCACTATTCCCATTAAGAATTTACGGTGCCCCATCCACTCGTCCAAGTTTCTCTTGAACAGTGTCATAGAGGTGCTCTGTTTCACATGAATTGTTAGCCTGTTCCAAAGACGTGGCAGTCACTGGAAGATAAATCTGTCCTAGCATGTCCTATTTAAGTTGCAGGCCATATTTAAGTCCCGAGAATGGGTAGCCCTAGACCCATTTGATTTACAGATATGCAGTAAGTTCATTAGGTTTGAGTCTTGGGTTGCTCTGTAGTCCAGGCATAAGTCTCCACTAAGAAGTCTGTACTATACTGAGTATAATGGCAGGGACTTTAGTCAGTCTGTGTAAGTTACATCCTTGAGGCCCTTGATCTACTTTGTTAGAAACCTCTGAGGTCTCTCTAATTGCTGCAGGTGCTTAGTATGCTACATACCAAATGGGGCATTATACTCAATTATGGGGCAGATAAGTGCTGGGTATAGGGGCTTTTTAACTTCTTTTGTTCTCAGGACAATGCCTTTACTAATCAAGTGAGCTATATGGAAAGCTTTCTTTACAATGGTAGATACGTGGTGGTCGAAGTTAAGGTTATGGTCAACCTGTGATCCAAAGTCTCTTACCACTTCTGGATACTTAGGGTATTATAGTTAATTTGATAGTATAAAGGGACATTGTGCTGAAGGGAATGATGATGCATTTCTTTGCATTCAGTTTGAGACTGTGACTAATACACCAGTCGTTGGTCTGTGTGAGACCCTGCTGGAGTATACTGACATCATTTCTGGATTCAATGATTGGACCTAGTTTGCTGTTGTCTGCAGACATGGTCAGCCACAACCCTTCAGTTTTGACCTGAACTACTGAGAAGTATATGTCAAACAGTAGGGGGCCTAGCACTGACTCTTGTGGCACCCTGCTTGTAACAGGTCTGCTGGTTAATGTGGAGTCATCCACTTTGATAGTGTGTGTCCGGTTTGTGAGCCAGTTGGCCACCCATCTTACAACGAAGGGGTTTACATTCAGTTTACTAAGTTTATTGGTGGTGCCGGAATGTGGGATTTTGTTGAAAGCCTTTGCCAAGTTGAGGTATGTTGTGTGCACAGATTTGCCCTCATCAATGGTCCTGGTCACACTTTCAAAGAAATCCACCAGATTTAACAGGCGGGATCTGCCCTTCATGAAGCTGAATTGGGTATGATCCAGGGTTTGGAGGTCGCCTATGTCTTTATTTATGAGGTCCACAATAATACGTTCCATGGTCTTACAGATTAGGCTGGTCAGGCTTATGGGTCTATAATTCCCTGGGTCTGCTGCTAGGCCACCTTTGTGGAAGGGAATAACTGTAGCTGTTCTCCATTATACAGGAACAAAGTCTGGGGTTAGGCAATGATTGAAAAGGGTACTTAGTGGTGATGCTAGTTCATGTTTTAGCTTGTTTAGAAGACAGTTTGGGATGTCATCTGGTCCCATAGAGGCTGTGTGCTTTCCCTTGGATAGGGCTTGAAGACCTGTTCTTCAGATATGTAAGGTGGGGAGAAGTTTGGGGGAGAATTTGTTGTAGCTTAGGAGGGAATAAGGGAGTGAAATTTCACCAAACCTATCCACTAGCAGGTTCGCTATCTCTGTGGGGTCAGTGTGTATGATACTGTTGACCACAAGTTCTGCAAATGCTTGGGTCCTACCCTTTAGCTTATGTATGTAGCTCTAAAAGGCTTTATGGTTATCCTTGGCAGTACTTGCTAGGTTTCTCTCAAAGGGGCTCTTGGAGGATTTGACAAGTTGCCTTATTTGCCTGTTAAGGCTGAGGAGAGTGCTTTTCCATTGTTGGGTCCTTGTCTTTGTTTTATTGGGCAGCAACTTTTTGCATTTATTGTAGAGTTTGCTAATGATAGAAGTCCACCATGGCAGCTTGATTTTATCTGGTGCACTGGCTTTGAATCTATCTGGTACAGCTGAGTTTATACACTTATGCAAGTGATTGTACAGAACATTAGTGTAAGCTTTGGCATAGCTACCACTTTCAGCTTGGGGTGGGGCTTGGAATGCATTTATACTTTCACCTAGGGGGTTAGCTTGCCTTGGTGAAGTTTTTTAGTCTGATATCACACTTTGTGAGTTCTGGTGTTAGTGTTAGTTTGAAGGTGACTGATTTGTGGTCAGCTTTAACTAATGAGGGTCCAACAGTTTCAGCAGTGCACCTGTTTGACATGTTGGTGAGGACCATATCTAGAATGTTTGTTCATCTTGTTGCCTGGGTATGGACAATTTGCTCCAGGGCATTTGAATTCACAAAGTCAAGGAACTTTTGTGCCAGTGAGTTTGGGCTAGAGTAGATTTCCCAGTTGATGGTGGGATAATTGAAGTCCCCCATAACCAGTGTGCTCGGTAAAATATGGATTGTCTTCAGTTTAGTTAAGTAGGCTTTATGGGTGTTGTGACCCATGGAGGGGTCTATAACTGGCTAGGGCTTGAATGGAGTCAGTGTAACCTGGACCTGGAGTAACTCCATGGAGCTGTCCAGTCTAACTAGATGGGAGGTGAAATTATCTTTAATATAGATTGAAACATCATCTCCTTTGGTTTTCTCACTTTGCAGTCTAAAGGTGTGGAAGGCATTGTAACCTTGCAGTACTGGGGTACTCTCTGAGGCTTAAACCAGGTTTCTGTGACTGCACAGACATTGACATCTTCTAGTGATAGAAGCGCTTCCAGGGAGTGCAGTTTTTGATTTAAGCTCCCAGCATTTACCAGCATGACCCTTATTTTGTTCTGAATGGTTAATTTCACATCAGTAATGTTGTTTTCGAGACCTTGCCTAAAAAGACACTGCAGGGGAAGCAAGAGCCTTTGCCAGCAGCCAAAAACCTAGGGATGCAGGTGCAAACTGTCTCTGGCAAAGCAGTGAGGTTGTCGATCATGGCTTCCCAGATAGTTTTTGGTGTCATTCCAAGGGGATCCAGATCCTAAGCCAATTGTTGAAATCAGTCATTTTTTTTGTTTATATTGCAGCATCATTGTAGGTGAGGGTAGTATGCTGCTCAAGGCTAGAGACATACCTGCATGGGACACTTATTTAGAGAGCTCAACCATTTCTCTCTTCATATAGTCCAAAAAGGTACATCTCAGGTCATTCACACCAGCATGAACTATGACAGAGTCAGAATGGTACTTGTTGCTGAGTGACCTGAGTGCATGCATGATTTGGTGAATCCTGGCTCTGGACAGGCATCGGTCTGTGACTTTCTCCTTGTCCATCCTGGTGAGTGGGACATCCATGTGTCTCACTATTGAGTCTCCAATGACAACAAAACTTGGTTTTTGGATGTTACCCCTTATGGGCTTGGTGGGTGAGACACTGGTGTTTGTATGTGTCATGGATGCTGTGGAGACTATGTTAGCTGTAGCAGCAGACTTGCATTTTGGAGGTCTCTGGTGTGTCAGTAAGTTTTTCAAGAGGACCTCCATGTATGTAGATTTACGTGTTTGATGCATACTACGTGTTTGAGTAGTGGTATGTTTATAAGTAGTGGTACTATGTGAATACATAGTAGTGGATGAGTTGACACCTTCTCCCTTTTACTGTTTTCAGTGAGAGACCATGGATTCTAGATTCTTGGTGTAAATACATCTCTTGCACTCTGTACTAGATTGTGTTATTGGGAGAGGGTTGTCTGTGTACATGAGGCAATTTCTACTCTGCCTCAACAGTCCTACGTCTACAAGGCTGGCAGGAGAAACAAGGGTAGTCCAACTGTCCATAATGCTAGATTGAAGACTATTGTCACTAGGGGAGGCTTTTTCAGAAACAATTACGGAGGAGCTCGGCTAATGGATATTTTTGCCTAGGTTTTAAGGGAAAATTTGTTGAATTTAACTGTCTGGCTTTGGCGCACAATTACGCAGCAGTACGTGGTGCTAAATAAACAGAAACCTG
Organism: Protopterus annectens; assembly: GCF_019279795.1. Taxonomy (NCBI): domain Eukaryota; kingdom Metazoa; phylum Chordata; order Ceratodontiformes; family Protopteridae; genus Protopterus; species Protopterus annectens. The sequence continues at coordinate 1,205,474,846 of NC_056745.1, read as the reverse complement.
TTCAGATGCAGGGCTTAAATGCCAGAAGTTAAAACTTGAAAAAAAACTCTTAGAACTCAAAAAGACCAATGAGGATGCTTATTCCAAGCCCTAAACAAACCTCCCTTTACTAGTCAGGTCCTAATCAACACAATTCTCTCACAAAAGTGAAGATAGGCCCCTTCCAATCCAAGATGGCCTGAAAAATGTGCTCAGAACAAACAAACCACTACAAAGAGTTCCAGAAGTAGCAGGCCTGGATCTGGACTATGCTACAGCTGCTAGCTACCCTAGTTTCAGTGGGAAACACTACAGAATGTTTAGCAAAGCAGAAAAATAGCAGTGAGACACTGAAAAAACATTTAAAACAGCAGAAAATCAGCCAGGAGGCTCTAAAGAATTAATTAAATAGCTAACAGGTCAGTTAATTAAGTACTGCTTGGCAGGAAAGCCAGAGCAGGCAAAGCAGATAGCTTTAAAATAGCGACAAAATACCAGTAAATACTTAAACAGTGGAAACAACAAAAAGGCTTGCTAAACAGTAAAAACAGCAATAAAATTTGATTTTACACACACAGTGTAGCGCTGCGGTAGAGTTGTCACCTCACAGTAAGACGTCCTGTTCGATTCTCAACTAAAGTTTATTCTGTGTGGAGACGTGTGAATGGGCGTACCTTCATTGAAGGTTGTACGTCAGGGCTGGCAACTCGGTACATAAAAATCTGCTGCCAATCATTAGTGGACCGGAGTTCCGCTGTGGCAACCCCTAACCGGGAAAAGCCAAAAGATACAACAACAACAACAACAAAAGTGTAGCAGGGAATTGCAGTAGAACAGTGTAGTTTAATACACAGTAAATAAATATGGTATAAAAGTAGGCGGCAGGCAATAAAAAAGTGCAGTAAATAGTATAAATAAGCAAAAAAAAAAAAAAAAACAGGCAACATGTTATTTTGGAAGCACAGAAGCCTCTAGTCATCTGGTATCTCAGCCCAGAGTTGTAGCAGTAGCCCACATCAATTCAGTTCACTACAAACTAGCCATTCAGCTTGGTACAAACAAGCTCTATTTTTACAAGCATAACAGAACATAGCATGACAATCCATACTATACCACAGCACAATATAATACATGTAAATGAAGAACATAATAAATATTGTTGAAGTGACACTGGTGTGTTACAGGAAGTTTTCTTTCTTATGAGATCTTATGACTTCCATGTACTACAGGTATATAACCTACTGGATGTTTACTCAATGGTGCTGGGCATTTTAAGAAGACATGCTCATGTGGCAGAAGAGTCATATGCAGCTGCTAGGATAGGGAATGGTTTCCCTTTAGCTGTATAGTTAGGATTGCACTATCTTTAGTTATAGCAGTCTAACCTTTGCATAATATGGGAAGTTAATGATTTCAAGGGTTATATTACTTATGTGTCACAAGTCACTGGGCAAAAATTTATGTTTATAAAATTATGTCTCTTTTTCTTCTGTGTTGTAACAGAGTACTGATGTGGTATTGTTGTGAAATGAATGTTTTGACATCACCCATTGACACTGTTTAGTGAAAACACATAACAGGTGTACCAAAGTAGCGTCTTTGATATTGAACAAATATCGCTGTGTAGAACTTGGCTTTGCAGTTCTATCCAGTCCTCATAATGCAAGACTCATCTGGTCTGATGTGGTCTGAGCATTCCTTATCCCACTGTTTTGTCAGTTTGTCCATCACTGGATTCAAATTAACCATGTAAACATAATTTACTGAGGCCTTTAAGGGCTTTTTAGCCTTAGTCAGACATTTACCTCTTTTTTGAAGCCCATGATATTTGTACAACCTTAAAATAAATCAGTTATTATTTAGTTTTTTTATATATTAGTTAATCAAGTAGCCTGTTAAGTAATAATGCCCCTTTTCAGTGACAAACCAGAACCACTGTCTCTTAAAATGACTTTGTGTCAAATTATCTCACCTTTATATGAAGTTAATGAATATCCAAAGCATCCTTAACAAATGCAACTATTACTTCATTTCTAGCTAAAGATCCCTATCAATGTCCCCCAGCAATTATGGAAATTACCTTAAGGGTTGAGGAGTTTTAGTATTATACCAAATCCATTCTTGTTAGGGGACTTTGGTTACCCAAGCACTGATTGGCACTCTTACACCACTAAAAATGGATATGCTCAGGATTTCCTAGACATTGTTAATATCCATACATTGGAGCAAATTGTAAAGCTGAACAAACTCCTCCCTTAGTTTTTGATCATTTTTCCCTGTGGTATGCCTCTCTGTTTCTGGTAAATTGTAAAGCTACTCACTAGAGGCTTTAATATCCATGAACTGCTCCTAACCAGCCTAGTCCATCTCTATACCCTACCTGCATACATCTCCTCATAACTGGCTAAATCTGACCACAATTCAGTCATATTCTCTGTCCAGCCTAATGCTACAACACCAGCATCAAATGAGACCATCTTTAAGGACTTCTCCAGAGCATAATCACTTCAGCTTGTAGAAGACCTATACAAAATTCCCAACAATCCCCTTCAAATGGACCCAATTCAGAAGGCAGTCACATTCACCCCTGTGATGCCTCTGCACTGGCCCAGTAATCAAGGAGCCTCAATCCTCACCACTGGCAACAGTGAGGGACATGCACAATGGGAGGATGACAAGTACAGACACAGTAAAGTGCAATTTCCCTTAAGTGGACACAGAGATCACAGTCAGTCTGGGGCTGGTTTCTCCATGTTTCTGCAGATCCCCAGTAAGACTCCTGACTGGCACAGCTATAGGATTGAGAGCTCAGCTGAGTGGCCAAGCTAAGACCTTCAGTACCATCTCTGTCCAACCAGTGCTTTGTATTCCGGCCCAAGTAGCTCACACACACACACACACACACACACACACACACACACACACACACACACAGACACACACACACACACACACACACACACACACACACACACACACACACACTTTGAAATTTGATTTATCTACAAGCACACACACACACACACACACACACACACACACACACACACGTACACACACACACATACACACACCTGGTGAAAGATGGCACAAGTTTACTAGCTATGCCCCTTTTGCCCAGACTATAAGGTAGTTATTACTGCCACCAGCCAACTCTTTATCAACTACTATAAGGCCCTTACAAAGGGTGTCCAATCCTACTGTGTAATATTACTATTAATCCAAATGGTAGTTTTGACCAAGAGCATGGCCATTTAGGAGTGGCCTGTACAGTGTCACCAAATGCATATGCAAGTACTCTAAGAGCTTAAATATGTCTCACAAATACCAGCCACAAAGATAGGTTGGGCTACACTCTTGGCTAGGCTTATAAGGGCCTCAGGGCCAATAGCCTAGTAATTTCCTGTGATCCTATGATATATTTAATATTAAATAACAAAAGAACAAGACAATACTCAATAACTCAGCACAGTGACTTCACAGTTCAAAATCACAGGAAACATTTTAAGACAACATTGCAGGACAGTCTCAAATAAATACAGAAAACATGTAAACTAATCTTTACTATATTCCTATCTATAGCTAAGAGAGATACTATGCCCTAAATCTTACTTACAGACAGGCAAATGATTATGATGAGTGGATGTTCTTGCTAGGTCCAAGACAAAATACAAAATACCCAGTCTCTCTCTGAGAGAGTTCTTAAATTAATATAACATTTCACTGTTGGGTTAGCCTGGATGACATCACCTGACTTAACTTCCCAGGCTAAACAGAAACTTAACAGAATTTTAACATCTCTGTGTGAGAAATACATACTTCTCAGATGTTTGCTCTGAACTGTGTAGCTGCTAGGAAGTCATAAAGCAATAAAACACTTTACATTTTAAACCTGGTAGTACCTTTTCTTTCAAGGCAATAGAAAAACATCTAGCTCTAGACATTGTGTCTGCTTCTGCATTGAAACTAACTTTTATAGCACAGTCATAAAGCACTTCATTTCAACTTATTTTCTTGAAGTTTTGTAAGTTAATCTTCTATGTTCCAGCAAGGTATGCTGTGGTTACATTCTTGAAGCTCATCACATAACATACAGTTTTGTATAAATCATATCAATATTCACAGATGACAGAATTATTTACAAAATTCCAGATAGCTGGGTTGGCAGTGTCACATGCCCCCCCCCCCCAAAAAAAACTCAAGTTAGTTTTTCAAGTTTTTCAACAGGGTCCCGTTCTACATAAGACAGAGTCCCTCACTATTACTCTTCAAGAGGAACCTTGATGAGTGGATGGGTAACAGAAAGTTCACACCGGGGATCACACCAACAGCACTACTAGATAGGGGCCAAGGGTACTAGCTGCTAGTACAAGGTTCTAGGGAACTACAAAAGGGGCGGTGAATACCGCACAATGTTGCTGGGCTAATATATGCCTTCGGGCAGATAGCCCAGTATCAACCTATGAACCTATAAGTGACCCTTGAGAAACATTGCTTGAGAGGGTTGAGCCTATCTGGGAATACCTTACCCCATTCCCTGTCTTGAGAGCCCATCTGCGTTGGCATTGCTAACTCCACTGTGGTGCTGCACTGTCTTATCATATGCTTGCAACCCTAGGCTCCACCATAAGAACTGGCATTTTGCTGTCTGGCTTGGTGTAGCCATGTAGTCTGTAACTACAGTGAATTTCCTTCCATACAGATAAGGCTGAAGTTTCTGCATTCCTTTTCTACAGCTGCATAGCATTCCTCTCTGGGTTGGAGCCTGCAACTGAGATATACCACTGGGTGCTCTTTTCCCTCTGAGGAAACCTGGCTAAGTACAGCATCCACCCCATGGTTTGAAGCATTCACCTGCACAACAAATTCTTTGCTGTACACTGGACTGGCTAACACAGGAGGTTCTCTCTAAGCTCCTTTAACCTTCTGGAATGCCTGCTCACATGCTGTGGTCCACACTACCTTATCTGGCTTGTTTTTCCTTGTCAGGTCTGTGAGGGGAGCAGCTATGGTACTATAATTAGTAATACCCCGCTATCCCTATGAATGACCTCACCTGCTTTTTGGTAACAGGGGCAGGCCATGCCTGAATGACTTCCACTTTGCAGGTTCTGGCCTGATCTTACCACTTCCCACTCTATGTCCCAGGTGGAAGACATTTGCCATACCCACCTGACACTTACTGGGCTTAATGGTCAACCCTGCCCTCTGCAGTCTGCCCAGCACCTCCCTGACATGCTGAAGGTGCTCTTGCCAGGAATGGCTGTAGATGGCAATATCATCTAGGTAAGCAAGGGCAAAGTCTCCTGCTCCTGCTAGGATACAATCTACTAGCCTCTGGAAAGTCACTAGGGCATTTTTCATCACAAAGAGTATCTTCATGAACTCATACAAGCCAAAAGGAGTCACAAAGGCTGACCTTTCTCTAGCACTGGGAATCAAGGGCACCTACCCGTAACCCTTGGTATGATTAATAGTGGTAAGATACTTAGCCCCACTCAGATGCTCTAGGGATTTATCTGTCCTAGGCATGGGGTAAGGATTTGACTCTGTGTGACTATTTAATTTCCTGTAGTCCACACAGAACCTGGTGCTGCCATCCTTCTTTGGTACCAGCACCACTGGGGTGGTCCAGGGACTGCTGGACTCCTGGAGTACCCCTAGTTCCAAAATTTTCTGTATCTCCTCCCTCAGAGTCTGCTTGACTCTTTCAGGCACCCTATAAGGAGCCTGCTTAATAGGCCTTTGGGGTCTTGTATCCACATGGTGTTGCACCAGGAGGTGCACCCTGGTTTCCCAGTGAACATGCTCCCAAACTCCTGTAACACTGCTCAGATTTCTCAGACCTGGGTAGGGAATAGCTGCTGGGACATTGCTACTCCTTACACTGAGGTATCAGTCCGAGCCTCACTGAGGAGATCAGTCACCAGATCCCCATCAGACTCCTCCTGCCATCCACTGCAAACACTCAGCACAAGGGCCTCCTTATCATGGTAAGGCTTCATCAAGTTAACATGGTATGATTTGTGCTCCTGCCTCCTGCCTAGTAGTTCTACCATGTAGTTAACATCACTGACCTCCTTTACCACCTTGTAGGTTCCCTCCAAGGCTGCCTGCAGTTTGTTGTGTCTGACAGGAATGAGAACCATTACCTGCTGCCCTACAGCATACTCTCTAGCTGAGCATTCCTGTCATACCAGACCTTTTTGTGCTGTTCGGCTTCTGCCAGGTTCTCCTGGGTTAAGCCCATGAGTTCTCTGAGCCTTGTCCTGAGGTTTAGGACATATGTCACAATGGACTCCTTGTGGGATTCACACTCACCCTCTCACTCATGTCATATCAAATCTAGAGGTCCCCTCACCCTATGCCCATACAGTAACTTAAAGGGTGAAAAGCCTGTGGATTGCTGAGGCACCTCTCTATAAGCAAACAACAGAAGGGGCAACTATTTGTCCCATTCCCTCTTAAACTGGCCTGCAAATGCTTGTAGCATGGACTTGAGTGTAGAGTTTAACCTCTCAAAAAGACCATTAGTCTGGGGATGGTAGGGGGTGGTCTTCAGGTGCTTCACCCCACAGTACTCCCACAGACAAGCCACCAGGTCTGACATGAAATTGGCACCTCTGTCAGTCAGTATTTCCTTTGGAAAACCTACCCTGCTGAAAAACTCTAACAAAGCATTTGCCACCTTTTCTGCCTCAGTGGAGGACAGAGCCACCCTCAGGGTATCTTGTAGCATAATCTACTACCACTAGGATATACTTTTTCCCTGTGGAACTTGGGGTACTCAGAGGCCCCACAATATCCATAGCTACCCTCTGAAATGGCTCCTCAGTCACAGGCAAAGGCATCAAAGGAGCTCTCACCTTGTCTCCTGCCTTGCCTACCTTTTGGCTTGGCTCACAGGTCCTGCAGTACTCTGTTATATCTCTGGAAATCCAGGGCCAATAAAAGTTTTGCATAATAAGTCTTTTTGTATGTTTTATGCCCATATGACCCGCAAAGGGAATATCATGGGCTATGGCTAGAAGTACCAGGTGGTAGGCTCTGGGCACTACCAACTGTTGTATTCTCTAATCCTCTAGCCCTCCCTCAGGGATCCACTCTCTATACAGTAACCCTCTGTCCCAGTATACAGATTCCCCCTTCAGTTGAGAATTAGATGCCTCACTAGCTACCTCCCTCAGGCCTTGTAATGTAGGGTCTGAAAGTTGAGCCTGTCTCAACTCTCTCTTTGTAACCCTTCCCAGCTTCCCTTCCACAGGAAGTCTGATATCCTCTGACAGTGGTGCCTCACTGATAGCCTGAGTACTAGTACTCACCTCTGCCCTTGTAGTCACTATGTCCAAGAGAACATCAGTACTCACAAGCAGCTGTGGCTCACCTTCAGTCACACTGCTACAGGACAGCATCCTCTCTGAAATAGTCACTTCACCAGTCATGGTTTCAAGTGGGCAGTCTGTCTGGGTCTCCCCCAGGCTACAAGACCCACATGCTTGCCTCCAAGCCTAACTGCGTGTAACTGTATGCACACATGGTACTGCATTATCAAAATAATTCCCTATCAGGACATCTTCAGGAATATCCTCAAACACACCTACTTGCTGGCTTCCTTTTCCACCCTTCCAGTCAAGGTGAACCCTAGCCAAAGGTATTTGGAATGTGGTGCCCTCCTAAAGCTCTGACTGGAGAAGACTGCCCAAGCAAGTAGTGCTCCTCTTTAACCATTGCAGGCTTCACAGTGGTTAGGGCAGAGGCTGTGCCTCTCTTAGCAGTGGCCTCTTTCCCATCCATGATAGGATAAGATAGGATATAATCTCTTGTGGTAGTTTGATAGCCTTGTTGTCTGAAGACAACTTACTGCTGGCATTTTGTCATTCCCACTTACTGGCTATCCCACCTTTTGTTCCCCACTGTGCCTCTGTAGACATCTATATGCTACATGACCTCACTGGTTGCATTTAAAACATTTAACCCTTGCTGCTGGACGTGTACCTGGACTAGTAGCTTCCCCGCTACAGGCGGACTCTGTTGGGGCAGTCTGGACTGCCCATCATGGATTTCCTTAGACCCATGAGCAGCACTGGGTGCCCCTTTCCAGTGAAGTGATGTTCTGCTTACTAGGTATAGGTCTGCCTTCTTCCCCAACTCATCTGCAGTACTGCATCCAGATTCCCATGTCCTCAGACAAAGTGTTAAGGGCTTGTTCCCTCACCAAAAGGTCTGCCAGCCCTTCAAAAGTGGTGACCTCACATCCACTCACCCACTTATGAAAATAAGTGCTTAGTTCAGTAATATATTCACACACACTTTCATCTGCCTTGTCTCTATGCTCACAAAACTTTTTTTCTATAAGCTTCAGGTGTTAACTTAAAGCATTCTAACAAACACTTTTTGACTGTATTATAATTTAAGCAATCAGTATCAGACAGTTTATAAATTGCAGTTACAGCTTTACCATTGAGTAAGAGGGTCAGGAACTGTACCCAGAGCCCTTGGTCAACATTATACTGTTTACATACCCTCTCAAACATATGAATGAAACTATCAAAATTATCCCCCTCTGTAAATAGCAGAAGAAATTTACTGACCTTTGTTGGTTCTGGGGTTCGGTTACTTCTGTACCCATTACCTCCATGACTCTGATGATAAGTCAGCATCTCCTTTTCATATTTCCTCTGCCTTTCCTTCTCCTCAGCTTCCAGGTGTTGCAGTTTCTCATTTCCCTCAGTCACAAGATGCCTCAATCTCTCTGCCGCTTCTATTTCCAAACGTTTGGCCTTCATCTCAAGTCTCTTTAACTCCAGAAGAATTTTTAAGTCCTCTGTGGAAAGATTGAGCTGTCCATTTTCTGAGAGATGTACATCTCCAAGGCCAGTCTGATTGTCCTCCTGGTTGCTTTCCTGTGATGCAGCTGTGAGTAAAGCTGCAGTAATTTCTGCTTTAGTCAGGTTAGCATGCACTAGTCCTTTAGCCTGGCACATCTCAGCCAACTGGGTGGGTTAGCCTGGATGACATCACTCTTTGTCACCTGACTTCACTTCCCAGGCTAAACAGAAACTTAACAGAATTTTAACATCTCTGTGTGAGAAATACATATCTCTCAGATGTTTCCTCAGAACTGTGTAGCTGCTAGGAAGTCATAAAGCAATAAAACACTTTACATTTTAAACCTGGTAATTACATTTCCTTCAAGACAATAGAAAAACTTCTAGCTCTAGACATTGTGTCTGCTTCTGCTTTAAAATTAACTTTTATAGCACAATTATAAAGCACTTAATTTCAACTTATTTTCTTGAAGTTTGTAAGTTAATCTTCTATGTTCCAGCAGAGTGTGCTGTGGTTGCATTCTTGAAGCTCAGTACATAACATACAGTTCTGTATAAATCATATCAATATTCACAGGTGACACAGAATTATTTACAAAATTCCAGATAGCTGGGCTTGCAGTGTCACAACTCCCAATTTTTTCAGGCACCTTAATTGCTGCACACAAAAGTCTGTACCAGTTTGCCCTAATTATAATAATAAATTCAGGAATAAGCAACTCAATTGGCCCTCCCATGTTAATAAACTGTGTAACAAAGGAAAGAAAGAAAATAAAGAAAAGTTGTAAGAAATCTTCATCTGTCTACCTTAAGATCAAACTGAAACATGTCAGCAGAGAACTTAAAAGTGCTATCAGAAAATGTAAAGAAGAGTGTGGTCTTAAGGTTTCTACAGATACCAAAGGAAACTACAAATCTTTCTCCATTGTCAGGAAATTAAGGAATAATGTGCAACAATGCCCTTAGCTCAGCCATAATAATATCACACATTTCAATCCTAGATTCCCACTGTTGAATTTCCAGATTGTTGTCCTCCTTAGGACAGCACTGCCAGTGATTTCCATTTCTATGCTACTAACGACTCTATTTGTGTGGGCTTTTCTCTCTTTTCAACAGTTGTTTTGCTGAGGATTTTGTGTGTGTGTGTGTGTGTGTGTGTATATATATATATATATATATATATATATATATATATATATATATATATATATATATATATATATATATATATATATATATACATGGGTCCCTATCAGTTGATCAAGTTTTCAGATACTCAAACTCCATACGTTTGAGACCATATGATTGAGTTTTGGAAAACTTGAAGCTTTTGAATGGAGATTGCGGTACAGAGAGAACTGGGAAATTTACTCTTTTCCTCACTGCAGTGCGATCTTGGAGTTGGTATATATAATTTTCAGGGGTGAGGGGGCTGCAGAAATGCAAAAAAGGAAGATTTTTGTGAGTGTGTGTGTGTTTTTTTGTATGTTCGAGTTTTTGGTAACTCAATCATATGATTTCTTCAATATTTTTTGAGTTTCCAAAAAGTCCATAATCTGACATAGGCACACACACACACACACACACACACATATATATATATATATATATATATATATATATATATATATATATATATATATATATATATATATGTGTGTGTGTGTGTGTGTGTGTGTATATATATATATATATATATATATATATATATATATGGGTCCTGAACTTATTATCAAAAGGTCATTTCATTGAAACGTATATGATGAAACTCAATTTTGCGGAATTGCATTTTGTCGAAAATGCACTTTCGCTGAAAGGTAACTAAGCAAACAGTTGTTTGCTTGTAGATTTAGTTGTACATCAACATGTACTGTTGATTGTACAATTAAGCAAACTGTTGCTTGGATCACGGTACAGCAGGGACAAGGGAATATTCCCTTTTTCCCCCCTGTAGTGCAATCTCGGAATGAGAATATTAAAGTAGGGGGGTACATGGGGGCTGCAGGGGGATTGCTCTCCTGCATAAACATGTATACTGTTTTATTTTTTTATTTTTCTGTCATGTTGTTTTTTTGTTTGTTTTTTTTTTTGAGCGAAAGTGCATTTTCGATAAAATGCACTTTCGCGATAGTGAGTTTGATGTATGATTTGATGAAATGTACTTTTGATGGATCAACATAGATCTATATATGTATGTGTATATATATATATATATATATATATATATATATATATATATAGATAGATATATAGATATATATATATATATATATGTGTGCATATATATATATATATATATATATGTGTGCATATATATATATATATATATATATATATATATAAGTAAGGAGGGTGAAGGTACATGGGGTTGCAGGAGAAAATGATTTTATTTTGTTAGATTCATGAAGCTGATGCCTTGTCATTATATTTTGTTTGATCAAAGTGTTAAGGAATTTAAATCTAACAAATTTCATCAGATTTAAATTCCCAGATGCTTCAATAAAAAAAAAAAATACAATATTAAAATTCAGCTTCATGAATCCAATGCGTGAATCATAGGGAAATGAGAAGTGAGTGAAATCTCAAGAGGCAAATGTTTATGGGTGGAAGGTGTAGGGACATGTTCCATAAAAGAAACTAGATAAATGATCAAAGAGTATTTCAGGCAGACTTAATCTGATGTAAGTTCTTAATGTACTGTCCTTTCCTGAATATTTGTCATTTGTGATTGGGATGGTGAAAATGTTTTGGAAATCAGCACATGAAAGCATTATGCACAATTCCAGCCATTCTATTCTGAAGTGACAAAGGGTAACTTTACCTAAGTGCAGGCACACAGTCATAATTTCTCCTCTGGCATCATTGGTAGGCTGTATTGTATTAATAGTGGGCAAGAGATAGGATTTCACAAATGCAACAACTTTACCTTCCTTTTCTTTCCAGAGGGTGAGTATCTATCAGGGTGATTTCAGAGTACCCACTTAAGGGCTTCAACTGAGTCTCCATTATTGTAAGTTTTATCCATGCTTGCAGGTTGAGCATTTGTTAAGTTGTCTGCTTGAATTAAGGATAACGTTCTAACCTCTTACTCACATTCATACAGCATTACTAGATGATCCGATATATGCATTTTGGAAATAACAGTGATGAGATTGCGCAATCATAGTGTGTGTGTCACCTGAGGGAACAATGGAAAGGTGGCTGTCCATGTGCATGTAACCCCAGGGAGAATTTGCTAAGAGAAGGCTGTGATTCCTCCTTCTGGCATCAGAATTTTGGTATAGACATGACTTTGAGCCTTGGCAATGTCTGAGTCTAGCCTTGGCTTAGCAGAAGTCAGTTGTGAAAGCTCCTTCCTCTACCAGCAGTTGGATAAATTTAGGGATTGTGAGTATCTGATAAGGGCACATTCAGTAGGGTATGTATGACATTGTTGGGATGGCATGGTTGATCTGCCTTTTAATTATTGCATGGAAGGCAGGGATTGTACCTCTGGGTTGGCAGACAGGGTGGTGGTCCACATTTTTAAAAGGGGAACAGGGTGAGTGTTACAAATATAGAGGGGAATCATGCTTTTCATTCTTACTAGGAAAGCCTATGTCAGTGGTCTGGAATGAATGGTGGCTTCATCCAACAGATGAGCCTCTGATTTAGGAGGAATACAGTAAACTCTCAGTTAACCGGAACTCAAGCAACTGCAAAAAAAAATCAAAGAAATACAGTACAATTTTCATGTGTTTCACTTTCTGCCCCCCCCCCCCCCCCCGCAGAAACACACCTTACGTTTTTAGAGTTTTAGAGTTTTAAAAAGGAAAATAGGAATAAATTCACTCTCTCCCCAACCTGAGAACAAGTCAAACCAAACAAATAGTGTAGGGTACAGTATTAGTCAGGCCTATTTTTAATAGTAACTCTCAAGCAACCAGAAACTACAGTTATCCGTCATCTACCAATCCACATGAGTGCCGGTTAACTGAGAGTTTACTGTAATGAGGATTCTGTCATGGTCTTATAACAGTGACTCAACCATTTATCTTTGCATAGATATGAAAGGTCATTTAGGAGTTTGCCAGTGTTATCCATGTGCATTTATTAACTCTGAAAAGACATATAACTATTTATGATAGAATAGTAGTACAATAATGTGTGTGGGGGGGTCCAAAGTTTTCTGCTTCATAACATTCAGACCCTGTATTTGAGGAACAAAAGTTTGGTCTGCATTCTGTATGTTAAGCTAAACATATTCAATGTGGCTGTAACATTTCTTTTTATGGCTGCCATGAAAAGGATATCAAGGCATAACAAAGGTGTCAAGTATCTTTTTTGGGGACATGAAGGTACTTATTTTGTTGTTTAGAGATGATGTTGCCCTTTTAGCTTCAAGTGAATGTGATGTCTAGCCTAAAATGCAATGGGGTGATTTGCTGCTGAGTATGAAGTAGATGGTATGAAAATCAACACCTCCAAATTAGAGTGTGTGATCCTTTCCTAGAAGAGTGGATGGTTCTTAATATGTGAGAGAGAGAAGGAGTTGCCCAAGTTAAGGAATTAAAGCATCTAAGGATCCACAAGTGAAGGTATAAGAAATAGTGCAGACATAATAATAATAATAATAATAATAATAATAATAATAATAATAATAATAATAATAATAATAATAATAATAATTTGTTAACCAGGTAGATGAGTGAAGTAACAGCAGTACTTTGGGCATTGTACTGGACTGTGGTGGTGATGTGACACCTGAGTTGTCAGATGACATTCGCTGTTTATCCCTAAGTCTATGCATTATGTCCCCAGCCATAGCAATTACCATGAGCTTTGGTTAGTGGTTGAAAGGATAAGATCTCAACTGCTAGAAACAGAAATTATGTTCCTTTGCAAAGTTGCTAGGTGGAGTGAGATCTGGGAAGGTCTTGGAGTGCAGCTGAAGATTCTCTTGGTTAAGAAGAGTTACAAGAGTTGGTGTAGGTACCTTGTGAAGATGCCTCCTGGATAATTCAGGACAGACCAAATACATGTTGGGAGGGATGTTGTCTCCCACCTTGGTTTGAAACATCTGGGAATCCTGCAGGATGACCTGGAAACTGTTGTTACGGATAAGGATATCTGGTCTACACTATCAATGTTGCTTCTTCTGTGACCATCTCTAAGACTAGTGGTTTTGAAGACAGCTGTGTTTGTAGATGGGATTTAAGTGAACTCATTAGGAGTAGCAGTTTCACAACTCCATAGTGAGATGTTGCATACAGCAGGATGTTTTTGCTAGGATATGCTTAGTGTCTATATCCAGACTGACCTGCAGAAGTTCTTAAAAATATTTTGAGGTACCAGGTTGTTCTTCCGTTGCATTCATTTATACCAATCTTAGCATCAAATTTAATTACTGTTTGGTATACTGCAGTAGGGTTGAGTTATGCAGTTTTTCATTTGTGCTGTGTGCATTTTAGTTTGTTTTGAATAAAATAAATATTTTGATTTATTGACTGTACTAGTTTCATAGGCATTCCACCCTACTTTATCACACGAAGAAGCTTAGCCAACATTAAGCTGAAGATGTAACAGTGTTATATCCCAATATAAAAAATGCAAGCACCAAAATGTTATTACTTCAAATTCCAAGCAGTAGTAAAAGCGGTGTACATAGCTTCAGAGACATCAGTTATGTGGCAGGAGTCAGGACCAACAGGGTCTACAAACTAAGTGAATGTATACAGTGTAGTGTAATCTTTACTCTTAGCAATGTTTAGCTGCTAGAGGAGCCCAATCCCATAACATAGAGAAATAAATCCCTGAGTTGAACCCAGGCAACCCATGTTCATTTAGTGACATGGGTAGGGAATGAGATGTCAACGCTAACTCACTCATCCAGGGGGGCAGGGAGGCAATTCAGCTCACTGCATTGGTGACACTTGCAGGAATTTAAGTGTCTCAGCAATAGCACTAAACCTAGTGAGCCCATACAGCACAGTAATGTGCCACGCATGAGGAGTCTGTTATGCGTCATTTGTGGTAACATGCATATGCCAACTGTAGTGCAGCTATAGTGGAGTTCTCAAGCCACAACTAGGAGGGTTTATATGGAGGTGGGAGCTGACAGCTGCTGCTCCTGGTCTGCTCGACTGTTTCTCCAATGGACAAAAAGGCTGTAGGGCTTTCCTCTTCAGGAAGCAAACATGTCAATAGTGTGACTGCTGGGGGGTATTAGGATTTGCTTGTCAGCAGAGTACTGGGGTAAAAACTAATTTTTAGGAGCTAGGCTTCTTATCCATTTAATACTCAAGATGCTACCCCCAGTGCTAAGAATTTCATGTATAAACTGCAAATTGTAGTACAGAAATATTTTTATATTAGTAGCATAAATTTTGAAAATGTCAAACCATTCATTTTTTTCACTATAATGCTTTTATCAGGAGAATATGACAGTAGTATAGCATTCTGAGGTTTCATTGCCATTTTTGTAACAAAGACATTTTGGGCAGATTACTAGACCTTCAGTGAAACACATCTGTGCTATTTCTAGGGAAAAATGTTTTGCCAATATCTAACGAATGTCTTAGATAAATAGGGGTATATTTTCATATGTAGAGCATCTTGGCTGTGTAGGATCTGAGAAATCTATAGATGCTGGAGTGCATTCTGTCAAAGCACACTTAAGTCCAGGTTCATAGGTTCATAGGTTGGTACTAGGCTATCAGCCCTAGGGCCTATACAAGCCTAGCCATAACAATTCCCTGGCTATTTCTTCCCACATTATTTACTTTCCTGGACCCCTGTCTAGCAGGGCGACTGACGTGATCCCTGGGGTGAATTTCCTTTCTCCCATCCAATCGTCAAGGTTCCTCTTGAAGAGGTCCAAAGAGGCACTCTGCTTGACATGTATGGGCAATTTATTCCAGAGTCTGGGGAGTCTCTGGGTCAGGAACCTATCCCTCCAGCATGTTTTGTTTATTGTGATGACAAGGTTTAGATCCCTGGAGCATGTAGCTCTGAGGGATTGGGATTTCTTTAGCATGTCCAACAGCTCTGGGTTTGACATGGCCTTGTATGTTAAGCAGAGATCGCCTCTGAGTAGACGATATGTGACAGAGTATAGCTGGAGTTTTTTAAGGCGGTCAGCGTAGGGCATCTGCTTTAGGCCTGTGATTCTTTTAGTGAGGTATTTCTGAGGCCTTTCCAGTTGTTGCAGATGTATTGAGAGGTACATACCAAATGGGGCGTTGTATTCTATAATGGGTCTAATGAGGGATGAGTACAGTGGGACAATGACCTCCTTTTTTCTGGATGAAAAGCCCTTCGTGATGAGGTGTGCCACATAGAAGGATTTCCTGACTGTTGTGCCGATGTGGTTATCGAAGGTGAGACCACTGTCCACCTGTGTCCCTAAGTCTCTTATCACACTTTCTGTGTTTAGTGTACTGCCACCTATATGGTAATTCATGGATACATGTTTTTCCCAAAGGGGATAACAATACATTTCTTGGCATTGAGCTTGAGCCCATGGCTCTGGCACCAAGCATCTGTTTCTGTAAGGCCCTTTTGTAGAGTATCCACATCATTTATAATGGCTCCCAGTTTGCAGTCATCTGCAAACTTTGTTAGCCAGAGTCCCTTAGTGTTGACCTGTACTTCAGAGAAGTAGATGCCAAACAACAGCGGCCCCAGGACTGAACCCTGAGGTACTCCACTTGTCACTTGTCTGGAGCTGGATTTGGAGTCGGCTACTTTTACAGTGTGGGTTCTATCAGTAAGCCATTTAGCAACCCATTGGGTGACATAGGGATTAATGCCCAACTTAGTAAGTTTATCTATGATTCCAGAGTGGGGGGTGGTAACAAAGGCCTTGGCAAGGTCTAGATAGGCTGTGTGGACCACCTTACCCTTGTCCATGGCTCTGGAGACTGATTCAAAGAAGTCAATCAGGTTCAGGAGACAAGATCGGCCCTTCACAAACCCAAACTGGGTGGGGTCCAGTGTTTGAAGGTTGCCAATGTCTTTGTTTATAAGTTCCATGATAATACGCTCCATGGCCTTGCAGATAAGGCTTGTCAGACTGATGGGACGGTAGTTTCCGGGATCCAAGGTGGATCCCCCCTTGTGGATTGGGATAACTGTAGCTCTGCACCACTCAGTGGGCACGAAACCTGAGGTGCGGCTATGATTAAACATGACACTTAGGTGAGGTGCCAGTTCATATTGTAGTTCATGTAGTACACAGCCCGGGATGTCATCTGGTCCCATGGATGCTGTATTCTTGGCTTTAGAGAGTGCGTTTTATACCTGTGTGACTGTTATTACTGGAATTTGGCAATCTTCCGGTATTGAGATGGGCCATTTAGGGGGTGAGAGGCGGGTGAAGATGGCACTGAATCGATCTGCCAGGATATTGGCAATATCCTTCGGATCAGTATATTTAATGCCATTCTGTTTTAGCTCAGAGCAGATCTGAGCATTGCCATTTAGATTCTTGACATAGTTATAGAATGCTTTGTGGTTGTCTTTGGAATCTTTGGCAATTTTATTTTCGTAACTAGCTTTGGAGGATTTTATGAGGCATCTCAGTTTCTTACTGAGGCTAATAAGGGAGTTTTTTGCATCCTGGGATTTTCCTCTTTTCTGCAAAAGTTTCTTCCTTTTGTTGTAAAGTTTGTTTATGGCAGGGGACCACCAGATTGGCTTCACTTTTTGGATGAGAGCATTTTGGTTCTATTTGGGATGGCACGATTCATGCATGAGTGGATGTGCTCGTACAGTGCCTTAGTGTAGGATTCAGCAGTTGAACTTTCAGTTCCGCCTGCATGGGTGTCATGAAGTTTGTCACTTCTGACTTGAGTAGCATGAAGTTGGCTTTGGAGAAGTTTTTTATGGTGGTTTCTTTACTGGGGGGTGGGGGTGGGATGTGGATGTTAAGGGTGATTAGCTTATGGTCAGACCTGACTAACGAGGGGGAGACCATAGGTATGGAGCATTGATTTCCCATGTTGGTAATGACCAGGTCTAGGATATTGGAGCCCCTGGTGGGATTATGGATTAGTTGATCCAGGGCATTGGAATTTATGAATTCCAAGAACCGCAAAGGTGTTGGGACATGAGTAGTTTTCCCAGTTAATGGCAGGGTAGTTAAAATCACCCAGTATTAGGGTGTTTGGTTCTATCTTAATATTTTCCAGTATGTTTAGAAAGGTGTAGTGAGAATCTTGGGGTATGGTGGGGATCTGTAGCAAGCTACAATTTGGATTGCAGTCTTACCTAGTGTTAGTTGCACTTGGAGAATTTCAGACACATTGTGTTGGCCAACTAGACTGGTGGTGTGAATATCCTTGGTGAATATTGACACTCCTCCACCTTTAGTGTTTCGGTCCTGGTTTGGTGGCCGAAAAGTGTGGTAAGAGTTGTAGCCTGGTATTGCAGGGGTGCTCTCTGGAGCCTTGAACCAGGTCTCAGTTACTGCACAGATATCGATGTTCGCCATTTTTAGGAGTGCCTCGAGAGAGTGCATTTTGAGGTTTAGACTTCTAGCATTGAGTAGCATTACCTTCAGATTTTGCATGCTTGTACCTGTTACGGTGGTGGTTTTGTCCTTTGAAGTTTGCCTAAAAAAGACACTATAGGGGTGGCAAGAGCCTTAGCCAGTAACCTGAATCCCAGGGGTGACAGGTGCAGACCATCTCTGGCAAAGCATCGTGGTCTGTCAATCATGTCATCCCAGGCAGACAGATACTGATCCCCTTTGAATGACACCATAAGCTTAGCCAATTGTTGAAGTCAATCATTTTATCCTTATATTGTGGTATCATTCTGGGCGAAGGCAGGATGCTACTCAGGGCTAGGGTCATATCTGCCTGGGCCACATGATCCGAGAGCTCTTCCATGTCTCTTTTCATGTAGTCCAGGTAGGCACGCCTCAGGTCATTCACTCCAACATGGACAATGACAGAGTCATATTTGTACCTGTTGTAGAGTGACTTGAGTGCATGCGTTATGTGGCAGATCCTGGCACCCGACAGGCAGCTGACTGTAATTTTCTCCTTATTCAACCTGGTGAGAGGGACATCAGTGTGCCGGACTATAGAGTCACCTATGACTAAAGTGTTAGGTACATTGTCTTGCCTTAGGGGCTGTTGCTGGGTGGCACACTGGTGTTGTGAACTATGTGACACATTGGTTGCGATTGGTGTTTGTTTGCGTTTCAGCTTCAGAGGTCTTTGCTGCTTGGGCAGGTTACAGTTAAGGGCCTCTGCATATGTGGATTTAGTGTTGCTATATGTGGGTGTTGGTGGTGCGGGTTTAGAAGGGCTATGTGTTGCTTGAGATGTAGTGTGGGTGTTAACCTTCTCCTCTTGACTGTTTAGCACAATCTTGGGTGGAGAGAGCTTTGCTTCCATTTTGGCTATGTAAGTGCATCTCTCACAGGTTGTAGTGTTGGGTGGTAGGAGGAGAGGGTTGTCTGTGTACATGAGGCAATTGCTGCATTGCCCCAGTATGCCCAGATTCACCAGGTGGACAGGAGAAATCACCGGAAGCTGACCCTTGGACATGCTTGGTTTGGGGCTTTTTTTTTTTTTCTTTGTAAAGTATAGGAGCTGTTTCCTTAGCAAGGTACTTTGCAATTATAGGCTGTTTAGTGCCTACTATTAATTTCTCCTTATTAACAAGGAGAGTTCAGTGTTTGTATGAGTTTAAGGCTTCCTAGTGCTTTCCAGCAGGTATTAGAGAAAGTGCTAGTCACAGGGATGCTTAAAGGTAAGATTAAAAAGAATGCACTCTGCACTAGAGAAGTTAGATGTGAAAGTAGGTAACTTGAGTTTTACCTGTTTAAAAAGTTAAGGTTTAGTGGAGAGTTACTATTTTTAAAACAGCAAGATGGATTGAAAGGGTTTCTGAACTTTAGCTTCCACAAGTACAGCAGGTGTGTCTGGTAACATGTAGGTAGGAATCACTGCTCTGTTCTGTCAAATTCTTTCAGGTACACAGATTGCAGACTCTGTGAATCTTATCTTTTCTGAATGACAATCTTCTATGTAGAGATGCTGGTGATCCAGTTAATGTCCATAACTGCAGCTCCTCAGATTAATCTCTAGGTGCAAAACCCCGCAGCTTTTATAAAGTTAGTGAATTTCTATTTTTGAGTCAATTTCTCCACACTTTTGTTGTTGATTTCATAGAAGGAAGTCAAACACGTCTTTGTGACATAAGCATTTTTGCTTGAGACAATCCTGTCATAATCTAAGAAGTAATTCTGTTAGCAAGCAAGTGCTCAGGAAGTCTTGTTTTCAGTCTTAACTCTTTATTTTCTTTAACAGTTCCTTCATAATATTTACAAACCTATCTATCCAGCTATTAAATGAAGTATGGAATAGTAAAATACTTTCATTATAATTTATATTTCTCTTTGTAAAGCTTGCAAATTCCATACTGGTGAAATGTTCTGTATCGAATAATAGCACTTTGGGAATAACATAACAAGATTGTAGATCTAGGGATGTCATTGTCCCCCTTTACTCAGTCCTTATTAGGCCAACCATTGAGTATAATGTCCCCTTTGGCATGTGCTGTATCTGTCCATACACATGCAACAACTGGAACACCCATGGCGATACCTTACTAAAAGGATACAAGGTCTAAATAATATGCCCTACACGGAACAACCCAAAGCCCTGTCACTATACTCTGTATCCTACAGACTGCTAAGAGGTGACTTGTGTCTGGCATGTAAGGCTTCTTGTGACCCAATACTGGTGGATTTACTTTACATCAGCACATCAAATGGCATCAGAAATACTTGGGCTAGGGATCTAAACCACTTTTACACATCAACAGAATGGTTTGGAGGAGCATGTATATTTCACAGAGCATACCACTGCTATGGAACAGACTCCCCATTCACATAAAAAAAGCTCATCCCTGTCCATATTCAAACGCAACTTGGATCTATGGATGAGTAATAGAAAGTGTACCCCAAACTGCCCGCTGTACCACTAATGGACAGAGGCAGCTCCTAAATGCTTTATCCCATGCACAAGCCCCCTCAAATAATCTATGTTATTATCCCAGTTATTCTCACCAGGTGTAACATATAATTATTGACCATGGGATGGGTAAGGCCAGTCTAACACTGAACAGGATAGGTTAATTTTGCATCAAAAGGGAAATTGGCTAGGCTTAAAATGGCCACAAGGCACCTAGCCTAGTACTTACTTATGAATCTATAATGATAAAGCAGGTTGTTTGAGAATATAGTAGTTTATGACAGCTGTATCTATCCACTTTGAACAAGCATCTATTAAAACCAGAAACATTTTTCTACATGGAATATTGATCATTATTCCTCAGGCTATTCCCATGGGTGCAAATAACTGAGTCATGATTTACTGTTTGTTTGACATTCTTCACACATCTTTTCTTCTTTTTCTACATCCTGATCTATGTCAGACCACCAAACATACACTGTCGCTAAGCCTTTCATTATGGACATTACAGGATGAACCTGGTGAACTATTTTCAGTATTACAAAATGACAGTATGTTGGGATTATGACTGTAAACTCCTACCACACACAGCTATCTCCATACCTCTCAAACTCTTACAACAAGAAATCTGGACAAAGCCATAAATAATGGTGGGGGGGGGGGGAGGACAAAGGCTAAAAAATAGGAACAATTTTTAAATATTGCTCTTACAAATTTATTATATCCTATACAGGAGGGCCAGTCTGAAGGAGAATGGAGACTGCAAAGTGGTGACAGAGGAAAGCATAGTCAGGCAGCATAGGATGGGTATAATGACGTTGGTGAAGAAGAGAAGGACAGTGAGGGCAGTACCAAGGATCAAATGGTGGAAGTTGAAAAAGGATGACTGTAAGGTGGAGTTCAGGGAAGAGTTACCAGATAACTGGGCAGCCACGGCAGAGGTGGTAAGGGAGACAGCTAGAAAGGTGCTTGGTGTGACATCTGGACAGTGGAAGGAGGACAAAGAAATCTGGTGGTGGAATGAGGAAGTACAGGAGAGTATACATAGGAAGAGGTTGGCGAAGAAGAAGAGGGAATGTCAGAGAGATGAAGAAAGTAGACAGGAGTACAAGGAGATGAGGTATATGGTGAGGAGAGAGGTGGCAAAGGTTAAGGATAAGGTGTATGGTGAGTTATATGAAGGGTCGGACACTAAGGAGGGAGAAAATTACCTGTACCAATTGGCTAGACAGAGAGACTGAGCTGGGAAAGATGTGCAGCAGGTAAGGGTGATAAAGGATAATGAGGGAAACGTACTCACAAGTGAGGAGAGTGTGTTGAGCAGATGGAAGGAGTAGTTTGAGAATCTGATGAATGAAGAGTATGAGAGAGAGAGAAAAGGTTGGATTATGTGGGGATAGTGAATCAGGAAGTGCGATGGATTAGCAAGGGGGAAGTAAGGACAGCTATGAAGATGATGTAGAATGGAAAGGCTGTTGGTCCAGATGACATACCTGTGGAAGGATGGAGGTGTTTAGGAGAGATGGCAGTGAAGTTTTCAACCAGATTGTTTAACAAAATCTTGGACAGTGAGAGGATACTTGAGGAGAGGAAAAGAAGTGCATTGGTACCAGATTCTAAGAATAAGGTAATATGCAGAGCTGCAGTAACTACAGAGGGATAAAACTGATCAGCCACAGCATGAAGTTATGGGAAAGAGTAGTGGAAGATGGTTAAGAAGGGAGGTGATGATTAGAGAGCAGCAGTATGGTTTCATGACAGGAAAGAGCACTAAAGATGCAATGCCTGCTCTGAGGGTGTTGATGGAGAAGTATAGAGAGGGTCAAAAGGAGTTGTATTGTGTGTTTTTCTTAGAGAAAGCGTATGACAGGGTGCCTAGAGAGGAGTTGTGGTATTGTGTGAGAAAGTCAGGAGTGGCAGAGAAGTATGTAAGAGTGGTACAGGATATGTATGAGGGCAATGTGACAGTGGTGAGGTCTGTGGTAGGAGTGTTGGATGTGTTCAAGGTGGAGGTGGGATTACATCAAGGATCAGCTCTGTGGCCTTTCTTATTTGCAATGGTGATGGACAGGTTGACAGACAAGATCAGACAGGAGTCCCTGTGGACTAAGATGTTTGCGCATGTCATTGTGATCTGTAGTGAGAGTAGGGAACAGGCTGAGGAGATCCTGGAGTGGTGGAGATATGCTCTACAGAGGAGAGGAATGAAGGTCAGCAGGACTAAGACAGAATGTATGTGTGTGAATGAGAGGGAGAACAGAGGAATGGTGAGGATGGAAGGAGTAGAGTTGGTGAAGGTGGATGAGTTTAAATACGTGGCATCAACAGTTCAGAGTAATTGTGAGTGTGGAAGACAGGTGAAGAAGAGAATGTAGGCAGGGTGGAGTGAGTGGAAAAGAGTGTCAGGAGTGATTTGTGACAGATGGGTACCAGTAAGAGTGAAAGGGAAGGTCTACAAGATGATAGTGAGACCACCTGTGTTATATGGGTTGGAGACGGTGGCACTGATGAAAAGGCAGGAGTCAGAGCTGGAGGTGTCAGAGTTAAAGATGTTAAGATTTGCAATGGGTGTGATGAGGATGGACAGGATTAGAAATGAGTATATTAGAGGCTCAGCTAAGGTTGGATGGTTTGGAGATAAGACCAGAGAGGTGAGATTGCGGTGGTTTGGACATGTGCTGAGGAGGGATGCTACGTATATTGGGAGAAGGATGCTAAAGATGGAGCTGCCAGATAAGAGGAAAAGAGGAAGGCCTAAGATAAGGTTTATGGATGTGGTGAGAGAGGACATGCAGGTGGTTAGTTTGACAGAGCAAGATGCAGAGGACAGGAAGAAATGGAAACAGAAGATCTGCTGTGGCGACCCCTAATGGGAGCAGCAGAAAGAAAAAGAAGAGAAATTTAGAAAGTTAATAGAATAACAGGTTTTGCATTAGCATGCATTTTCTGAAGGGTATAAAGTCTGAAACGTAAATGTCTGTTATATTTTCTGACTTCAGTCTTCAATGATTTGCTGGAGAACCTCAATTTTATGAGAAACAGACCAAAAATATGAAGCAAAAAATCTGGACATTCTGCAAAAATCTGGACAGTTCAGAGGTATGATTTACCACAGTCTTTTGAAGTATAATGTCACAAATATTGTCTCTGTTATTAGTCGAGTCTTTCAGGATGCCTACATGCTGCTTATGACAGAGTTACATCTTTGGCAATCCAGTGCTTAATTTGCTCAGAATACACTGGTACAATATCCATCACATCTAACTTGATCAGGTACTCCCAAGTCTGTAGGCTTTTCTAGAATTAATAATCAACTAAATCAACTCCCTTTACTCCCATAAAATAGCCAAAGATTGGAACACCCTTCCTCAACAGATAACTAAAAACCCCAACTTGTCCACATTTAAAACTACCCTGAAAGACTATTTAAATGATAATTGGCTATGCCCCTGTATTGCTCCCAACTAATATTCTTCCTATTTTTTTCCCCACTTATCTCACACATGTTAGCCCGAATAGTGCTCATCCCACATAGGGCTATCCCACTGTCTGTCTTTTGTTTATTAATCTTTGTTCCTTCAGATGACCTAACTTGTAAAACTACATGACCAATTTTGGTCTTTCAGAAGTGACTCACCTTGTAAAGCTACATGACTTATGTACCTGATATATATTGTATAAAAAAAAAGTATTCCTGTATGGCTGAAACATGCATGTTTATATTGAATTCTGTTATTATATTTTGATATTATTTTTCTTAAGCTTATTTACATATTGTTAGCAATATACTACTTAAACTAAGTTTACTGCTTGTACTTTAATAATTCTTTTTGTTGTGGAGCTTTTCTCCCCGGGTCTCCGCTGAAAACATTTTTTTTTTCAACCCAGTTGGACACGTCCCGGTTAACAAATGTAAATTAATAAGTAAGTAAGTAAATAAATAAATAAATATGCCAACATTAATTTCTAGTCTGTAAACAATTTTATAACTGTATGCTGTTGTAGCACTGCCCATCACTATACAGTTGGTCAGCTCATTTGTTGATTAGGTTTCATTTCAATGTACAAGGTAATCAGTGGTTTGTGATATAAACACACTCATATAAAATCCAAACAAAAAAGCAAAATGCAGCAACACTGGAAAGCTGTTGATCTGATATTTTAAAGAAGGCACATAACCACAAATCAGCAGTAGCATAACCACAAATAAGCAATGTTTGTGGTCATCTTACTGCTGACTAGTGTTCGTGGAACTGCTGATTTGTGGTCATATGCCTTCATTAAAATATAATTTCAAAAGCATTCTGAAATTGTTGTGTTTTGCTGTTTTGTTTGGATTGCATGCTGTCTCAAGCTCTGTATGTACTTGTGATATATGGGTGCATGTTGCTTCATCGAGGAAGCAACACATTGAACTGCAAATTATCAATCACAAATGGGTTGAAAATCTAACTGTCGAAAAAAAATAAAATAACACAAACTACTCTATGTTTTTGCAGGGAGGCTGAATCCTCCCCCCCCCCCCCCATACACCAACTCTGAGATCTCTCTACAGTGGGGAAGGGGCAATGTCCCTGATCTTGCACAGAAATAAATGCCTGCATGTTGGATAAGCTGACTTTTGAAAACATATGCCAGCTTTTATTTCATTCAAGAAAATAAATGTTTGACAAACATCTACTATATATATATATATATATATATATATATATATATATATATATATATATATATATATATATCTATATCTATATCCATCAATCCATCCACAACCCCTTTTTCCCATTTTTGCGCGCATGGGATCAGGGTGTCATGTCAACAGTGACGATCATTTAGAGCTAAGGTTTACACATTAGAGTGGCTATATTTATAGATAAATAGATATGTGAGTGTGTGTATTTGTGTGTATACATACTAAAAATATGCGTGAAGAAATAGTAATATGACAACTATTTTGATATGAGAAGATCCCCACATACGAGATTCAAATTAGCACTCCAGCCCACTATGATTCCATACCTTGAATGACAGTCTAACTGTATGCTGGGTAGTGAGACCCATTAAGAACAATTTCAGTTGGCACCCAAAACGGAATAATACCAGTGTGCCAGAACTACTCCATGCCCCAACCCCCCCTCCTCACACCCACCTTTCTTCATGTTACCACCAGGTTTTTATAAGTAATTAAGGGGTTTTCATCTAGCCACAAAAATGTATTAATGTCTGTTTGACACTGCCTAATATGTTTAAAGGCAAGGCATGTGGGAGATGTCTCAGTTTGTGCAGCACCTTGGTCAGTATACACTTGAAAGCCAGTATTTTGTTAAAAAAGAAACACTTTAGAGAGCTTACACAATAAAGATTGTCCTTTACTTGCAGGGTGTTTAGTATTAACTTCAACCAGCTTATCCAGTGAAAGAGTCAATGTTATTCCCAAATGCATACACCGGATTGTGATCAGGAATTTAGTTTCCTGTTGTACAGTTGGTTAAAATAAGCCATACTAAATGGAAATTATCAGACTTGGCAAAAATAACCTGTAGGACATAAATATACTTAAGTTTCCTGTAGAAAGGGAATGACAAAGAGCCACCTGATTAATAGTGACTTTTAACCAAATTACAATTCAGAACATAGGAACAATAAACAATCACAAGGATCATAAGATGCTTAGATGTATACACCTTTAAGAGGACACACTTAAAAGTTCATGTCTTCCTTTTCAAGTGTTTAATATAGTGCTTACCCCCCAAATCTGTCACGGCTGTACTTGGCAATCCTGGTGTAAATTTGTATCTACTCATCCAGTCATCAAGACTAGCTTTAAAGGTAGTCAAAGTAGTACTTTGTTTGATCTGTAGTGGCAATACATTGAGTTAGGAATCTATTTCCCCTGCGAGACCCTCTCTCTCTCTCTCTCTCTCTCTCTCTCTCTGCATCTCTCTTTTTTTAGTCTTATTTGTTCATGTATGTATGGGTCCCTGGTGTGTTATTGGTTTTCAAAGAAAAAGAAGGCCAACTAGGAATGGGTCTTTCAAGGCTCAAAAAGGAAGACACAGGTCAACCTGAAGCAGCTTGTAGGCTACTGAGTATAATGGGAGTTGTGCTAATGTATCAGGATAGTTGAAAGAGTTAAGGCCTTCTTGGTAATGTATCTTTCTATCCTTTCTAAAAAGGGGCATTGTATTCAATGATGGGTCTGATAAGGGAAAAATACAGTACTAGGATGACTTTTTTAGATCTTGAAGACATTCCCTTGGAAATTACCAGAGTCAGACAGAAAGATTTCCTAATTATGGTTGAAATATAATGACTGAACGAAAGAGAATTGTCCATATAAGTACCCAGGTGCATTATGACTGTGTCTGTCTGAAGACGACTACCATTTAAAGCATAAGAGGTAGGAATAACGTTTTTACTAAATGTTACTATTCTGCAATTTTTTGCATTTAACTTGAGACCATTTTCAGTTCACCTGATATGTACACAGTCTGTCTGTTAAGTTGTTTGGTATTAGTGGTTGAGTGAATAACAGGGCTCAGCTTGCATTCATCAGCGAAACTCGGTCAACCACACTTCTTTGATATTGGACTGGATGTCTGCAAAATAAAAGTCAAACAGGAGAGGGGCCAACAGTGATCCCTGTGGTACCCCACTAGTTATAATTTCATTTTCAGAGAGGGTACTAACAGCTTTTAGTCTTTTGAACTGCCCTGCATGATTTAGTACTTAAATGCCTATTTGCAATGCTTAGCAATGTTTTGATTATTTCCTTTACCTGTCACTGCTTAGCAAATCAGTTTGTATCTCTGTCGAGAACTGTGTAGATGTAACTAACGTATAACTTGAACCTGCATCGTTTTTAAACTTAGCAACGGTAGTATTCATAAGTACGTTACCGTTTTAGTAAGTGTATGCATCGTTTTGGACTTAGCTTCTGTAGTATTCCTGAGTACAAAGTTATCTGTTTAGTAAATGTATGTGTTAAAAGTGCTTTTTACCATGGTATTTTCTGTGTTGCTACCTTAACTGTATTAGTTCTATACTGATACACTGCTGGCATTACACTTAATTGTTACTTTTCTTTCTCTAACCTACTTTGCTTTCAAACTCCTTCCTGCATTAAGACTGAGAACCAGCCTGCCTGGTCAATAAGGACCCCCTTCTAATTAATCCTGCTATCTCAACTGCATCCCTAGGATACTTTCATACTAAACTCAAAGTCCCTCCTGCCAAAGGATTCAAGGAAGTACGTTTTGACCCCACAACCAAACTGTTTATTGTATTGTTCTTTTATTAAGTTTGAATTCTCTAGTGTCTGTATAAGACTCAATCCTGTACCAGGAACCCAGCAGCCAGACCCTGCTCTCCCCCTATGTAGTAACTCCTCTCTTCCTTTGTAACTAAGAACTGAGTTACCTCATA
The DNA here is from genome assembly GCF_019279795.1 of Protopterus annectens. Classification (NCBI taxonomy): domain Eukaryota; kingdom Metazoa; phylum Chordata; order Ceratodontiformes; family Protopteridae; genus Protopterus; species Protopterus annectens. The sequence continues at coordinate 1,205,446,645 of NC_056745.1, read as the reverse complement.
CTTGCCCTTCTCTACCCTACCAACTCACTTAAATCTACCTTCTGACCACTAAGTGGCACCCTTCACTTGCTTGTGTTATATCCCTTATTCCCCTCTCCAGTATCAAAACCCTCACTACTGTTTACTTTCATTCTTCCCCTTTTCCCCTCCTGTCTGTATCTGACTGTTCTAGTACTTACCCCCTCTATTAGCTACATTCCCCTTTCCCCTCACCACTATCCCCTGTAACCTAACTATTGTAGTAGTTTCCCCACTCACCTGGAATTCCTAGAGCTCCTCTACTATCTCTTACTTCTGATTGTTTCTGTGATTCACATCCTTTACTTGCTCTAACCCGCTCCGTTTGCCTTGCGGGCTCACTCCGCTTCTCTACCCTACCCCCAATTTCCACCCACCCCCAGTGGTTCTAAACATATACCTCTCTAACCACTTCCCCATTATAATTCACCAACCACACTCTAGCCCCTCTTGCTCAACCACTACCCATCCACCTATATCTTTAAAACACACATAAATTCTTTCTACTCTTCCTGTCTGCTTTTCCACTTCTACTTCCCAATTTTTCTTCCATATACCATCCTATCACTATTTCTCCACCTCTAACCTCAAATTATTTAAAACATATCCTCCTTTTTTTACTTCTTCTTTACCTTATGCTACTCTACTTTCTAACCTCATGTGAACAACTTAGACTCAAAGAACCATACACTTTCACTCAGCATACAAACTCAACTTACCAAAACACATTCCATCCATTCTCAAACATTATGTCTTCTCCCAACTACCTTCTTGCAAAATTTCATAGAAAATTCCACATTACTTACACTAATCACAGATACAGAAAATCTTTACACATCTTCACCAAACCCTTTAACCTAAAAATAAGATTACTTATCTCCCTTCTAGCAGGTGACATTCATCCCAGCTCTGGCCCAAATAACACTGCTACTATAAACCCCCTCTGTCCTTCACCCTCATACTCAAACTTATCCTCCAAACCCCCAAACTCCCTCTCAGTAGCTCACCTTAACATCTGTAGCATTAATAATAAAATTCCCCACCTCCATGCACTGCTAGACATACACTCATTTGACATCCTTTGCCTGTCTGAAACCTGGCTCAAACCAACAACCCAAAACAGGGAGATTACTCCCCCTGGCTATAACATCTTCAGACTAGATCGCAAAGCCAAAAAGGGTGGTGGGATAGCAATTCTTTATAAAACCGGATTGCAAATTACTGTCATCCATGAAAAAACTCCCTCTGTAAGTAATGCCAAAATCCTTATCTCCAAACTCCAGCTTAATTCCCACAAATCCATCTATATAATCTGCACCTACCTCTCCCCTGGAAATAACATTAGTACCCTAGAAGAGATCCTTAGCTGGCTCGCTATTCAATTCCCACAAGAAACCATAGTCCTGGGCGATGTCAATATAGACTCGAAAACCTGCACCTCTCTACACCCCCCTCCCTCCTAAATCTTCATGGTTTTTCTCAAACCACTCATGACCTAACTAGAACTAACAAATCTAACAACAAAGAAAGCATATTGGATTGTATTCTGATAAATAGTCACCACCATACTTATACAGTGGGGACACTACCAGATGATTTAAGTGTCCATGCTCTTACCTAATCAGACATAAAACTGCTACCCTAGCCTAACTAAATACAAAATGGTCAGAACAAATAAAAACTTTAACCCTGAAAGCTTCCTAGCAGAACTCAGTGCTTGCAGCTGGTCCCCTCTTAAACTACTGCCTCTGGATGATGCTGTAGCTTACTTCAACTCCAGGTTCCTTTCTATTCTAGACTCTCATGCTCCCTTAAGATCTATTAGAATTAGCTCAAAACCTGCCCCTTGGCTCTCAAAAGATACACAGCATAAAATTATTCTGAAAAATAAACTCTGGACCAAGTACCATAGCATTAAAGTTCTCACCGACCAACTTAACTTTAGACAAATCGGAAACTCCACCAAAAAAAGCGGTACTTCTAGATGAAAGAAACTACTACTGCCATTTACAACAAGCTAACCAACAAAATCCACAAAAGTTCTGGGCAGGAATAAATAGTCTCTTAAAACCTGGCCACTCTGACACCCCTTGCCCCATAGGCACTTCCCAAAACAACCTTAAACAAACCACTGATGCCTTCAGTACATTCTTTACTGAAACTGTCCAGTCTCTAGCTAATCAATCATCCCCCAATATCACCTCTCAGTCCACCTCCCCTAACATTTCTATTCCCACATTTCAACTGCAACCAGTACCTACATCACTTATCTATTCTCTTCTCCACAAACTTAAAGCCTCCTCTCCATCTGCTGACCTTCTGCCTGCTCAGTATCTAAAAGCTACAGCCAAACCACTAGCCTATCCCATTTCCATTCTGATTAACAGAACCATTGTCGAAGGCTATATTCCTTCTGTCAGGAAAATTTCACATATCATTCCCCTGCATAAAGGTGGAAATTCAACAGAACTCTCAAACTACCGACCCATAGCCCTACTTTCCCCCTGGCTAAAATCATGGAAAAATGCATCCAAAAACAACTTCTTAATTACCTGTTGAATAGCAACCTACTTTCTGACTGTCAACATGGCTTTAGACCTTTCCACAGCACCACTTCAGCCCTCCTTTCCTTTACTGACTGTATCAACAAAAATCGAAATAATAATATCCTTACCTCTGCTCTCTTTATTGACCTATCCAAAGCCTTTGATATGGTCAATCACCAGATACTGTTAAATTTACTTAAAACATTCTCACTACACTCAAGAGCTGTAATGTGTTCCACTCCTATCTTCATAACAGACAACAGGCAGTGCTCTGGCACAATAACTTATCCAACCACCTGTCCATTACCCTCGGAGTCCCACAAGGTTCTATACTTGGCCCCCTTCTGTTTTCTGTTTTTATTAATGATCTTCATACCAGTATTTCCTCTGCAACCTGTATACAATATGTTGATGATTCTACTTTGATTTGTTCTGCTTCATCCCCCTCCAAACTGCACTCTATCACCCAACAGACTTTCCAAACCATTGAAACTTGGTTCCTAAAATGATGTTTAATCCTACCAAACTGTTACTGTTCTCCCCCACCCAAAAATCCTCTCCTCTCAACTTCTCTGTCTTGTCTAGTAATGGCACTAACATATCACCTGACCCCACTACCAGGCTCCTCGGAGTAGAGATAGACAATAATCTGTGCTTTGACTATCACATCAACAACACTATAAAATTAGTTAACAGAAAACTAGGCTCCCTGTATAGAATTAAACCATTCCTTACTCCACTTACCAGAACTTCCATTGCCCATTCCCATCTGATTTCTTCCCTCCTTCATGCCTCCCCTATTTACACATACCTGTCCAAATCTAACCTCTGCAAACTGGCTGTTGCCTATAACAGTATTGCCAGATTTGCCTCTGGCTCTACTTTTAGAACCCTCCACTGGATAAACGTAAAGCAATTAGGATGGCTTGAGCTGCAAAATCTGATCTTATATCATCAGCTCTCCTTAGCCCATAAAATCCTCTACAAACCTACTAACACCCCTATACTCACCTCCCTTATCACTCCTTACTGCAACCTTAAAAGCCTACGTTCTTCTAACAAACTTCTTATATCAACTTGCAAATCCAATAACCCGGCAGGCAAATCCTTGTTCTCAAACACAATAGGTAAAGCCTGGAACTCTCTTCCTGACAATCTCACTTCTATCTCTTCTCTTCCCTGTTTCAAATCTCAACTCAGAACTCACCTCAGAACTCACTGGCTCTGCTCCTGCACTAACACTGACTAGCTTTCAATGTGCTACTAGTACTTTCTATTCTTCTTCATACAAATCTTACACTAAATCTTTTCTACTGTCATGCGTAATTTGTATACCCTTAGTCTGTAATTAATTTCTAATTGTTGCTTCTGTAAGAACATGCTAATGCTAATACTATTATATATATTTTTTCTCAATTAACTAAATTTGTAAATTCTGATATTAATGTCTATATCTGGAGCTTTTCTCCCCAGGTCTCTGCTGAAAATGGACATATATCCAGCTGGACCAGCCTGGTAAACAAATGTAAAATAAAATAAAATAAAATAAAAAATAAAAAATAAACTTTCACAACCTGGGATCTGTTGGACTGCCAAATTTCAATATATTGGACAATGCAGGGATTTACATTGTTTGTCTAATTTTTTAACAATACCAGAATGAAGGATAGTGTCAAAGCCTTGGCCAGATCAAGATAAGCAGTGACATAAAGATATCAGTAACTCTCTCTCTCTCTCTTCTCAAACAGGCAACCCTGCTGACCTTATCTGTCTAGGCAAATAGCTTGGCATTTGAGCTGACCACACACTTTCTTTTAAACCTCATACCCATAAATCAATATGCATGTTCCAAGGACATCTCAATACTCTCAGTGAATTTTAATTTCTACATTAACTACCTTCCATTCCATACTAATTATCTACAAAATATAAACTATATTGTTTACTTCAGTAGAGTCTGCCAGGATATGCTACCTACAATGTAGCACCACTGTCCCTCTATTTAAAAAGCAAAAAATGTTGCTCATTTATCTTCACTCCCATAATATTAGCCCAAAGAATACATAAACTGTTTAAGTCACTGTTTCTCCCTTGCAGGTACTATTTTTTATTTTATTTATTTATTTATTATTGGTTTACTGGGAAAGTCCAACTTGGAACAAAGCCAATTTTCAGTGGAGGCCCGGGGAGAAACAATCCAGATGCATGTCCTTGTACCGTGGGAGGAAACTGGAGCACTCGGAGGAAACTCACATGAACACAGGGAGGACATGCAGACTCCACACAGAAGGTACCCCAGTCAAGAATCAAACCAGAGAACCTCTTGCTGTGAGGTGACAACGCTACTGCTGCACCACTACGCTGTCCCATTCAAAATTTCAAAACTAACCTTCACCTGTAAACTAATCTCTCAGGCCACTGTAACCCCACTCCCCATCATCTAGCAATATCCTCTAATGACTCCTCTTAGTTACATACAGGATTTTATCCCATCCCCCAACCAAAAATCAACATTTTCTGTATTCAAAAAATACTTAAACTACAGCAATACATGTTGTGTGAAGGTTAGAATATATGGATGATTAGAGAATAGCTAAGATAAGAATGTCCTGAGGTTCAAAAGTTTTATTCTAAAAAACTAATTTGCAAAGCAGAATTCATTACATTAATAACTATATCATTTAAAGGTCTTAATATTTAAGGCATCTGTTATTACCTATCTCCACTGAGCTGACAGAGATCCCTTGCTATTACTGAGGAGTAAAAGCTATCCAAAAGTTCCAGGAGTGATACTCCCTCATGCAGTCTTAGTTATCTGTCTGATACATTAAGAATATGCAGTCACCTGAATCATTGTAGTCTTCCAGGAAAACAAAGGAAAACCATAGTTGGAGAAACTTGCTTGCAGAACTTTAGTTCCATGGTTCTTATATATCTAGGAGTTAAAGTTACCTGTCAAAAATGAACCTTTTTTCCTGGGAAGAAGAGAGGCACATAGAGGGACAGAAACTGTCCACCTCATCTTGTACATCGTTAGCTTGGGAACACCTAACTTATCCCATGTGCATTTATCAGCCATAGCAGTGCTGTAAATGACAATCTCGAAGAGATCACTTGACTTAAATCTTCATGTCTCAAAGGTGTTTCTGATTTGTCTGTGGTAACCTCTTTAGTTCAATGCATCATCCTTAGGTAACCTCTTTGGATTAACTATAAAGTGTTTTCCCTGTAACACATTACAATTCCTAGCATCCAGCACTTATCAACCACCTGCTTCCATTATGCATACAAGTACTATATAGTTTCACAACTTATTTGCACGTCTGACAGGACTTAACGATTTGTAAATAATGTAACAAACCACAGTTCTGCTGCATGACACCTGCTCCTTAATATTCACAAAAGAGACTTCATAACCTCAATTATCTTCATGATATTTCACAGGTTTGTATTTCATTGTAACAAAGTCAAGCAAGACCCTGAGGTATAAAAATCCTCCAGAAAAATACAGAAATCCACTCTTCTCTGGGAGAGTACTCATACCTCTCAATTGTCCAGATTGTCACAGACTGTCCAGGTTTTTGCCTCATATTTTCAGTCTCTTTCTCAAAACGTTTGAGTTTTTTTGTGCAAATAATTGAGGATTGAAGTCACTATATAATGACAGATATTTTGAGTTTCAGATCTCATATTGTTCAGAAAATGCATACTAATGCATAACATGTTATTCTAACAATTTTTCTAAGTTTACAGAAATGATACTTAAAATCTCTCCCTATTTTTGGGCCTTTGTGCTGCCATTATTTCTGGCTTTTTTCTAGATTTCTTGTGCTAAGAGGCTGAGAGCTATTAGAGTACTTCACAGCCTCAAATTCAGAGTTTGGGAGTCTAATCCCGAGAACTTTGTACTCATTAATGAATTGCTCAGGTGACTGTCAGAGGCAACAGCTAGCTGAGCTGAAATGACATAGTCATCTGCAATGTGACAGGTCATCCCAGGTCCCCTGAACTAGTCATCATCACAATTATGGAGTTGTTTAATATGCAGAAACTCAGCAACCGGAGTGGTGACAAAGAATACCTCTGCATTACCCATGACCCACATTGAAATAAATCAGCTTCATGTTAAAAATGCAGAAACAACTCTCATTGTATTCATTCTAGGATGATATAGCAAGCGGCAGCTGCCTCAGAGCCCTATATTTCAAAGACCTTCTAAGGCAAGCCTACGTCCACAAAACAACTGCAGACTGGACTGGTAAATGCATATGCCCAAGTATTAACTATGCGAATCAAAACCATATACTCCCCACTTATAGTTATACTCTGTAATAAACAAAAATCATAGTATTATAAATGATTAGCTTAACAGAAAAAAATAGACTCAGTCATGAATAAGTCACCCTCCATTGACTTCACCAATGGCAACTATGTACAATAAATGGCATAGTTATGAAAACAAATTGGAATACTACCCTCAAATGACCCAATCAAGCTAGTTCAGGATATAATCAATGAGTGCTAGGACACTATTAACTCCTGCATTTGTGAACACATAGTGGTAAGGCATGCAATAAGATATTTTTAATTACATCAGGAAAAGATGAAATGTAAAATTGTTAATGCAACACGTCAATAATAGTGATTACACTGTCACACAATATAGTGAATGTGGTTACAGTAAAGTTGAAGACTTCATAGTAAATGAAGAAATATATCAGAATGTCATACAGACAAAGGGAGACATCTGTTATATAACTATGGACAAGATAACTGTTTCGGTGTAAAATTAAAAACACCGGTTCTGTGAATCAGACAACACACCTGATGGTTTCCTACACAGGATCAAGAAAAACCTAACTAAGGGCTATCAATCATGTTAAATAAGGCAACATGCGGACACATCCCTCATCTACAAAGACAGTAATCTGCAAACTAAGAGATTAAGGGGACTGAGCACCCCTCAAGTTTAATTCTGCTGCCATCAAAGTGAAGTGATGCTGTAGACATTAAGCCCAGCATATACACAACTATTACATACAACAGGGTTCACTGTAATAAGCTTTTAGCTTTTTGACATACTAATTCCTTGCCTTTTTCCCATGTTCATTGCACACCGTTGTGTAACAGAGGAAGTAAAGGGTTAAAAGGGTTGCAACATTTGGTGAGAATGTACTATAATAGCTCAGTAAAAGTGAATAAGCTTTCAGTTTAGTAACATTTTAGGAGTTGGAGATTCCACAGTCACTTTATTTCGGTCTTTATAGGATGCAAACCATATGTTCCCATTAAAACCCCCTAAGCATTGTGCTTCCCTTGCAAAAAGTGCACATTTATTCCTTTCAGGATGCAAACCTACATCCTTCAGACAAATTTTAAATTTTCAGTGAAAATAGTCTGCTTCTGATGAAGCTACATTTGCACATATTGGTTTTCATAGGTTCATAGGAGCTTACTAGGCTAACAGCTTAAGAGCCCCTACAAGCTTAACCAGTATAACGTGATTTTGCCCAATATGTGGCCCCTAGGGGCAAGAAAATGGGATAGGATTTTGCATATGCCATGATTATTTTACAGATTGCCCCTGTCCGTGTGGGACATAGGCACTAACCCAGGTGCGAATTTGCGATTCCCCATCCATTGATCCAAACTGTATTTGAAGATGGCTAGGGAAGGGCTCTGTTTAATCTGAATAGGAAGCCTGTTCCATAGAAGGGGTAATCTTTGTGACACATATCTGTCTCTCTAGCATGTTTTGTTTGAGTCACTGACTAGGTTTAGATCCATAGATTGGGTGATCCTCATGCTGTTTGTCTTGTAGATGTGTAGCAGCTCCATCAGGGCTGAATTTGTGAGTGCCTTGTAAGTTAAGCGCAGGTCATGCCTTAATGGTTGGTAGGAGACAGAGTAAAGGGATAAGTCTTTTAGTCTGTTCACATAGAACATGTTGTTAATATGCTGGATTTTCTTTGTGAGGAATGTCTGGGTTCACTCCAGCTGTTGTAAGTGCCTAGTTAAGTACATGCCAAATGGCGCTCTTTACGTGATTATTGGTCATTGAGGGCAGAGTACAGTGGAACTATAACTTCCTTGGATCTGGATACCATACCTTTACTTATAAGCTGTGCCACATTTAATGACTTCCTCCCAATTTGGACACATAGCGGTCAAATTTCAGGCTACTATTTGTGTACCTAGATCTCACCTCTGAGTCTACTCTTAGGGGTGTGCTATTAATGTTGTAATTTGCAGGGAACGTTTGCTTCCCCAAAGGGTGTGATAATGCTTTTTTTTTTCACATTTAGTTTTAGGCCATGGCTCTGGCATCAATCATTTGTCTGATTTAGACTCTCCTGAAGGAGCTCTACATCTTTGGGGGATACGATTATTGCTCCTAGCTTGCAGTCATCAGCAAACTTTGTCATCCAGAGGCCTTCCACATTAGCCTTGTCTTCAGAGAAGTATATTCTGAACAGAAGTGGTCCCAGCACTGAGCCCTGTGGCACACCACTAATAACTAGCTTCTTAATGGATCTGGATTCAACTACTATAACCACATCCTGTCTGTGTGCCAATTGGTTATCCATCTGGTGATGTAAGGATTTATGTCCAGTTTTATGAGTTTATTTATAATACCCGAGTGTGGGATTGTTTCAAATGCCTCGGCCAACTCAAGGTAGGTGGTATGCACTGTTTACCTTCATCCATGACTCTAGTGACTTTTTCAAAAAACGTCCACTAAATTTAATAAGCATGACCTGTCCTTGACAAAGCTGAATTGGGTTGGGCCCAGTGTTTGGAGGTATCCTATGTCATTATTTATCAGGTCCATGATTATTTTTTCCATGGCCTTACATATAAAACTAGTCAAATGTATGGGCCTGTAATTACTTGGGTCAGTGGATAGTCCCCCTTTTTGCAGAGGGATAACTGTCGTTTGTCTTCCACTCTGTCAGGACAAAGCCAGTCTGGAGACTGTGGTTAAAAAGAGATCCCAATGCACCTGATAGGTCCAGATTCAAGCTGCAAACAGGCCCCATTGAAGCCATGTTTTTAGCTTTAGAGAACGCAGTGGCAATCTGTTCTTTAGTGATAATTGGCAGGGGAGTGGTAGAGGGTATTTCTTAGGGGTGAACTAGGGGTAATAGAGATATGAAATTTTAGCTGAATTTATTAGCCAACAGATTTGATATATCTTCTTATTGTGTAATAATGATAGTGACTGTTTTAGAGAAGTGGATGCAATGTATGCTATGTTTACATCTAGAGGCTACAATAGTCACTTAGTACAAATGGTAATAGATAAGTTACAACTGAATTTTCTGATAATAAACAAAGGAATGTTTGGAACCCAAAATGTTGGGAGGAAAAGAATAATATTGACAGAAGACAAATATATTTTGTTTTTACATATGGAACCTTTAGCACCATTTTGATTGATTTGGTGAAGTACTATTGGAAATATCTAATGAATTCAGCAGATTTTGCTGCATTAATTTCTTCTAATTTGGGTATTTCCTTTAGAAGAGGTTGAAATTTAAAGGATATCTTAATGCATAATAAATCTGAATTTCCTATGTATAGTGGGAATATGAGTAATGTGAGCATGATGGGTACATATTCTTGTGGCCACTGTAAGGTATATAGTTAGAGCTTTCCCCATATATTAATGGCCATGCGTATTACCCTAATACAAGATATACCTGTGAGACTGAGGGGATTATTTATGCCCTGCAATGTCCCTGTGGTATGGAATACATAGGTGAAAGTAAAAGGAAATTTAAAATAAGGCTTCAGGAACATATTAGGAACATCATAAGACAAAAAGAAGAGAGTCCTGTGGTTAAACATTTTATGTTATGTCATAATTTGAATCCTGAAGGTTTAAAAGCCACTATTTTAGAGAAAGTTCCAACTGGCTTTTATTCTGAGTATTTGTATAAAAAGAAGTTATTTTATAAGGAAAGTATTTTTATTTTAAAATATAATACTTTGTCTCCTCGAGGACGTAACTTAGATTGTAACTGGAGATTGCTAATTTAATATATAATTGGTTGATTGTTTAATTGTGATGTGTATTTAATTGAAGGTGTACTTCTGTTAGTTTGTACTCCTTGAAGGCTTTGCTGAAGTGCTGGAGAGTGATTAAAGTCAGGTTTCTTGGTTCCTGCCTGTTGTCTTTTTTCTATTTTATTTTATTTTTATAGTATTTCATTTGATATATCTTCTGGTTGAGTATAGGTGATACCATCCACAACTAATTTTGCACATTGTTGTGTGTTGCCCTTAACATTGTAGACATAACTAAAAATGCCTTATTGTTATTCTTAGCTTGGGAGACTATTTTTGCCTTAAAGTCTGCCTTCAGAATCTTGACTAGTTCTCTGATTTGCTTGTTCGGATTAATGAGGGACTTTTTGTTCTGTTGTGCACATTTCCTCTTAATTCTTGACAGAATTTAACTTCTTTTGTGCAATCTATTAATACCAGGGCCCTACCAGGGTTGTTTGTTTTTGCGGTTTGACCTGGGCTTATTTCTGTGCAGTACTACTTTTTCTATGCAGTTGTTTATATAGTCAGTCATACAGAACTTTTTTATAGGTCTCTGCATTGGCTTCCATATTTTCTGGGTTTGGGGGAGCTTGGAAACTAGGTATGCTGTCACTTAATAGGATGTAGATTGCCTTAGCACAGTTCTTAAAGTTTTTGGAGTTAGGTGGGGAAGTCTAGTTTTACCTTTATTTCAAGGGAGACCGCTTTGTGAACTGGTCTTAACAGTGAAGACATCAGACTGGGTGAGGTGTGCTTATCCTTTATGTAGATACATGCACCTCTGCTTTTTGCTCTTTCATGTTCAGTGGGTGATCGGAATGAATGAAAGGCATTATAGCCATGCACAGCCAGAGTACTTTCCATGGCTTTGAACCATGTTTCAATAACTGCATAAATGTCACTATTCTGCAGGGTGAGGAGCACCTCAATGGAGTGTATTTTTTTGTTGAGACTCCTAATATTGAGCAGTAACACCTTTAGCTTGTCCTGGGTAGCTTTTGCTATGTTGGAAAGTTTGTTTGTTTGACAATGCCTAAAAAAGGTATTATAGGGGTGCATAATGTTTTAGCCAGTACCCAAAGGCCTAGTGGTGACAGGTGAAGACCATCCCTGGCAAAGCAGCATGGTCTGTCAACCATGTCCTCCCAGGCTGACAATTATTGAACCCTCTTAGAATGACATCAGTAGCCAAGTCAATTGTTATGGTCAATCATTTTCTGTTGACATTGTGGCATCATCCTTGGAGATGGTTGAATGCTGTTTAATGCTAGGCTCATACCTGCCTGTGACACATATTCTGAGGGCTCAAGCATGCTTCTCTTCATATAGTCCAAGGAGTTACACCTCAGGTCAATAACACACACATGAACTATGACTGAGTCATACTGGCACCTGGGGGTAAGTGACCTGAGTGTTTGCGTGATTTGAAGGATCCTGGTCCCTGACAGGCAGCTAACTAAAACCTCTTATCCAGCCCGGTAAGAGGGACATCAGTGTATCTTACAATGGAGTCTTCTATGACCAAAATATTGGGCTGTGGGATGTTTGGCCTTATGGGATTGGTGGCTGAGACACAATGAGATGTTGCTTTATGAGCTGTGATGGGAATTGTCTTGTTTGTATGCATGCAGAGTTTCTGAGGATTGTGCCTGAGAGACTTTTGAGGTTTGTGTAAGTTACATCTGAGCACCTCTACATGTGTGTCTGGTCCTTTGTTTGTGTGTTTGTGTGTGTGTGTGTTGTTGACAACCTGTTTGCTGCTTTTTGTATCTCTATGTGAGAATCTGAACTCCAGTGCCAATGTATAACTACATCTCTCACATACTGTATTTGTCTGAGAATTAAGTGGTTATTGGCCGTGTACATAAGGCAATGGCTACATTGCCTCAGGATGCCCATGTCCACAAAGCTAGATGCAGAGATAGCAGGAAAGTGCTTATCCATGGTTGCCAGTCCTAATGCGTACTTTGCAAGGGATAGGAATGGATGGTGTTTATAACCAGATGAGGGATTGGCGCTTACTTTGGTGTAATTTACAGCTATCCAGCAAAGCTATCCAGTGCCCAAACCAGATGTTCTTTGAGCAGTGATAGTCCTGGGTGCTGTAATGTAATGTAGACCTAAATAGTCCTAACTAAATGTGTTTATGTTGCTCACTGCATAAGCTAGCTCCCCATGAGTGGTGGGGGCCTGAGGTAAAGTTCTGAGGTAGTTTTTATAGGGATATTTCAAATCCTGGTGATTGGATATATACAAGGTACCACTAACTGCCTCTGTGCAAAAAGCAGCTTTATGCAAACATGAGACTTATATGCAATCAGAAACAGGGGTGTAACCAGGATTTTCAAATTTGTACTCACAGCTCCCACACTGCTGCCCAACAAGCCACACCCACATTAACACTGTTAACCAAGCCACCCATGCCTCCTTCATATTGCTGATCTCTGAACAGGTCACTACCAAGTATAAGTCAATGTAGTAATTGCTTACATGAAGCAGCATGAACATTTCATTCCAACAGTGCATCTTGAGTCAAAAAACAAAATACCTTTCCATTTACACTTGGGTAGATTGACCAATTTGCACCCCAAGATTATTCTTGTTCCCCTTTGTAGCTCCTAATCTCCATAGTAGCTCATTAGAGCTCCAATAGTGTTACTGAATAAATGACTGGCAGCATCTAGACAACACATGCTCTGCAGTGTTGTGGTCTGTAGGTACAGCATGTGCTCCCCCCAAGTAACACCCAAGCTATGAGCAACAGCTACCTCCCTTCCACCTGCATGGCTCACCTGGCAATGGCTGTTCACTCCTACTGCCTACACTCACACAAAGCCTTTTGGAATGGTAAACCTTACCTTACCAACAACAAATACATTTTGGCTATGTTCAGTCATACTACCACTAACAATAAATGAAGATGTGTACCCATGGGGTAAATCAAGAAAAAACTAAAGCTGCTAAAAGTTATACTCTTACTACCTTACTTAAATTCTGTAAATCTCAAGTCTTTGCTGAAAGGAAATTGGTTAAAGCATGAAAACTTGCCTACTTGCAGACTTTAAGAAACAATGGGACTGTACATGCCCTAAGGTGCACTTTTTTGGAGCTTTTTTCCAGTGTTATGATTCAGTGATAGTCTGAACAAAATTATTGGAAGGAAAGGAAAGAAATGCAGTCTTATAACCACACACACACAAACTATTTTTTTTATTTTTTGTTATATTTCTTATTTTAAATTGTTGGCTTCTGTCTACCCAAGACCATCAAATTCTCTTCCCCTATAAGGCCATTTCTTCCCACATCACCTTGCATCTGGGGATTGTGGGAGACAGGGCAAAAACTGGAAAATCTGGTGGTCATTCAGTAGGGATTACACAATTTTTTGGATGCTCTTTAAACCAGTGTTATTGTTAGGAACACGTTGCAGTGTCCAGGAAAGCATGCTGCAGTATTCAGGTAAGCATGCTGCTATGTCCAGGAAAGCATACTGCAATGATCACAAAATATGCTGCAGTGTTCTGGAAAGCATCCTGCAATGTTCAAAAAGCATGCTGCAATGCCCACTAGTCTGGGGTCAGTGGAATAAGACACTTGTGTACAGGTACCAACCTCAGCTCAAGTGTTATACACTCTTTGGCAGTTCCACTCTTTTGAATCACAAGTGCAAAAGATACTTTTGTAGAATGGCACTCCTGTGGTGGGTCGGCACCAATACTCTGCCCTAGAATGGCAAACTGTATTGAACACTCTTTCCCATCCTTCACCAGCTGGCTCCTTTGGTTCACTGAATGACAAACTATCCTGCGATATCTTAGACATCGACAAAATATCTATGCTGCAAACATAGTCTGACCATGCACTATCTAGTTTGACCATTTGAATTAATTTCACCTGCCCTAATGCCTTTCAGCTTGTTTTACAGTGTGTGTGTGTGATGCACCTCTGCCTCCAACTTCACCACAAATCATTTTCTTACTTTTTGCATTATTTTTCTTTCCTCTTTTCCTTCCCATACTCACTGTACAATCAGGGTACCCACATACACAGAACACAGAACACCTACCCATTGCCAGCTAATGTGCCACTCTTATTTTTAAAATTCAATATATTTTCCCACCATTATTCTGCTGACTTCCTGTTGCATTTCTTGCTTTAGGCATTTGTGATCACATACTGTTGCATCATGTTTTTTCCACATTTCCATATACACACGTGCATACACACGTGTATACTATATTTTATATATGCGCACGTGTGCATGCATACGCACGCGCACAATCACACACACACACACACACACACATTTATATCTATGTCTACATATATACCTATATCAATATCTTTATCTGTTCATTTACATATATAGATAGATAATAGATATAGATATATTTATTGCATTGTACTTCTCTAGCTACTGTTAAGTGTGATTGCTCATCACGTGTGCATAACAATTTAAGAAAGACTGTCTCATTTCCAACATCAACATATATTATGTTACTAGACAGTGAGAGTTATTATTAGCATTGGAAAACTGCAGGATTTAAGTTTGTTCCATATACTTCATCTTGGATGGAAAACAAAATATGAAGCCTACTGTTTCTTGTATATTATTAAATAGTTACTGTAAACATACTATGCTCTCTGTGTTTTAAATTCTGTATTTGATTTGATTCTCTATTTGGATCTTGTGATCTTTAATCACTCATCACACATCTTGATCTGCCTCTGCCATTGCATAATGTTAACTTTGTCTCATCTAACACCTACATATATCAAGTGTATCTTAAAAAAACACTCATCATTGTCTATATAAAATCATACATCTGTCAGAGTAGTAGAGAAAATACTTTAATACGTTCTGGCCATGTCATAAAAAAGTTTTTTCTGATCACTGGTTACATCTTAAAATGCATCGTATACACATATCAGCCAATCAGATCTAGGTAGGATAAATTATGTAAGCAAACGTAAAGAGGCACATAACTTAAAAGTCATTTCTCAAAGGATGCATACCCAACAAAAGTTGTCAGCATGAAACAGTAAGTTAAAACATATGCAACATTAAGAAACAAAACAAAATATAACATGTGTGGTTGTGTCAATGCCCCCCCCCCAAAAAAAAAAGCATTGGAGCCATATCTGTCAACGTCTTAGCAGAAGAAATCTGTACAAAGCCAAAAATAATGTCAGTACAAAGTACCAAAAATAGGGACATATTTTAAATATTGCTCTTATAAACTTAGAAAGTACCAAATAGACTGGAACACAAGTGTTTAAAACGAACTTCCAACCAAAGCAAACACTTGAGGGAAATCAGGCTCTGCTCACGGTTAACGCAAAATTTATTGAATCCACAAAAGGTACATAAGGCTTTATGTACCTTTTGTGGATTCAATAAAATTCATGTTAACCGTGAGCAGAGCCTGATTTCCCTCAAGTGTTTGGTTTGGTTGAAACTTAGAAAGTAGCTTGGATACAAGGTTTGTGTTAGCACACATTTTCTGAAGGATATGAAGTCTAAAACTCAAATAAATTTCATTATTTATTGACTTCAATCTTAAATGATGTGTCAGAAAACAATGCATTTTATGAGGAACAGACCAAAAATTTGAGCGAAAAAAAAAAAAATATATATATATATATATATATATATTTCAGGTTTTGCTGAATTCCGGACTGTGGTATAGTTTCCTGTGTTGCCCATATCCTTATTTGGATAGGAGGAAGCTTCTCTGTTCACCAGTGAGAGTGTGGAGCTTTGACCAGCCTATCTGTCCCTGGAGGAGTGGTCTCAGCCCTGAAACTAGTAGCTTATTGGCCGCTCTGGGTCAATTCCTATCTCTTTCAGTTTCCCTGCTTTAGAACCCGCATTTGTGTGGTTTTGCATGATTTTGCGCATAGCGCAGCATTGGGCAGTGCCGCTTAAACGGGTTTAAACTATTCCCGGCTCCACAAAGTCTGCTCTTCACTTTTTCCCTTAGAACTGTTCTAAATCTCAAAGTAAGCACTCTATTTTCATTCTAAAGCCCTGCAGTTGCTCGTATAAGTAATCTTATAAGTAAGCACTAATAAACTAAAGCACTACACCCTCTTATACTCCCTTTAAGTACTTGGCTCCTTATTGGTCCTTTTTGATCAGTCAAAAAGTAGTTCCTTATACTATTCTGGCATGTCCAAAAGTCAGTTTCGGGTTTACTCTCCAGTCCAGCTGGTGAATCTGAGAATCTTGAGGCAATGTTATAACTGCCTTATGTACACAGACCAACCTCTCCTCCTCCCAACAAGCTCAAATATATGTGAGAGATGCAACTATATAGCCAAACTGGAGGCTGAGCTCTCTCAACCCAATACTGGCACAGTCAGTCAGGAGGAGAAGGTAACCACACACACCACAAATCCAGTCTCACATAGACCTATCGCAACAGAAAACCAAACACATAAACACACAAAAACATACTCGGAGGCTCTAAATAAAAATCTGCCCAAGCAGCAGAGATCTCCAAAGCAGACATCCAAGCAACCGCTACCCCACAACAATACCCATGTATCACATAGTTCACAAAGTCAGTGTGCCACACAGTCACAGCCCCTAAGGCTAAACAACACACCTAATATACTTGTAATAGGTGACTCTATTGTCAGACACACTGATGTCCCACTCACCAGGCTGAACAAGGAGAAGGTCACTGTAAGCTGCCTGTCGGGTGCCAGGATCCGCCACATAACACAAGCACTCAGGTCACTCCAAAGCAAGTACAAATATGACTCCGTCATTGTCCATGCTGGTGTGAATGACCTGAGACGTACCTCCCTGGACTACATGAAAAGAGACATAGAGGAGCTCTCTGATCATGTAGCCCAGGTCGGTATGACCCTGACCTTGAGTAGCATCTTACCCTCACCAAGAATGATGCCACAATATAAAGACAAAATGATAAATTTTAACAATTGGCTAACGTATTGGTGTCATTCAAAGAGAATCCAGTGTCTGTCAGCCTGGGATGACATGCTCGACAAGCCACGTTGCTTCGCTAGGGACGGCTTGCACCTGTCACCCCTGGGCTTTCGAATACTGGCTAAAGCTCTTGCCAGCCCCATAGTGCCTTTTTTAGGCAAGGTTCAAAAGACAAACCCACCTCCATAGACAACACAAAGAAAAAGAAACTAAGGATAATGCTGCTCAACGCCAGAAGTCTAAACCTCAAGATGCATGCACTCGAGGCTCTCCTCAGTATGGAGAATATCGATATCTGTGCAGTAACAGAAACCTGGTTCAAGGATCCCGAGAGCACCCCAGCACTACCAGGTTATACCTCATACCATGCTTTTCGGCCCCAAAACTCGGACCGAACCACAAAAGGAGGGGGAGTATCCATATTCATCAAAGATACCCACACCTCCAGGTTAGTGGCACTGCATGAAGCATCGGAGACCATCCATGTGCAACTAACAATGGGCATAACTGCCTTTTAGTTTGTAGCCTGCTACAGACCACCCTCCCAAACTCAGGAACCCCACTCGGCTTTCCTGAGAACACTGGAGAATATGAAGGTCTCTCCAAACACCATTATATTGGGTGACTTCAACTACCCAAACACCCTCGCCCAACGGTTCCTAGAATTTATTAACTCAAATGCTATGGAACAACTGATCACCATTCCCACAAGAGGGGAAAACATATTGGACCTGATCATCACCAACATGGGGACTGTATGTTCCATACCAGAGGTATACCCCTCATTGGTAAGATCTGGCCATAAATTAATCTCACTGGACATCCATATCCCCACCCCCAGCCAAGGAAACCACGGTGAAGAACTTCTCAAAAGCAAATTTCACACTTCTCAAAACCGAGGTGGAATCCTTCAAAGCCCCCGGGCCAGTGGAAAATACGGCCCAAACCACAGAATCCTTTACAAACGCTTTCTATGGATACCTACAGGAATGCATGGATCGTGCTATCCCAAATAAAACCAAGACTCATTCCTCCAAAGGCAGGAGACCTGTCTGGTGGACCCCAGCCATAAATAAGCTATACAACAGAAGGAGGAAGCTACTACATGATAGAGTAAAATCCCAAAAAGGGAAGGCATCTCTGATCAGTGCTAGCAAGAAACTACGATCCCTCATAAAATCATCTAAGGCCAGCTTCAAAAGAAAAATTGCACAAGATGCTAAAGATAATCACAAGGCCTTCTTTAGTTATGTCACGAACCTGGGTGGCAACTCCCAGATATGCTCTGATTTAGTTCAAAATGACAAAAAATACACTGAACCCACAAACATTGCCAACATCCTGGCAGACAAGTTCAGTGCAAACGTACCCCCCCCCAAAAGAACAAATGTCTATCCCAACAGAGTGTAGCCTCCCTGACATCACAGATGCACAGGTGAGAGCTGCCCTCTCCAAAGCAAAAAACACAGTATTAATGGGACCGGACGGTGTCCCGGGCTGCGTCATACACGAACTCCAAGAAAAACTGAACCCTCACATAAAGTCACTGTTCAATCTCAGCCTTACTACTGGATATGTACCCAAGGAATGACGTACAGCAACAGTGGTCCCACTCCACAAAGGTGGTGCCACAACAGACCCCGGGCCCTATAAGCCTGACTAGCCTGGTCTACAAAGCTATGGAACGTATCATCATGAAACTCATAAACAAAGACATTGGGAACCTCCAAACACTGGATCCTACCCAATTCAGCTTTGTTAAGGGCAGATCTTGCCTCTTGAACCTGGTCGACTTCTTTGAAACAGTCACCAAGGCCATAGATGAAGGGAAGGTAGTCCACACAGCCTACCTGGACCTCGCAAAAGCCTTTGACACAATACCCCACTCAGGCATCATAAATAAGCTCACCAGCTTAAATATCAACCCCTATGTCAGAAGATGGGTTGCAAACTGGATCAGGGATAGAACCCACATGGTCAGAATTGCAGGTGCCATGTCAGTCTCAAAACCAGTTACAAGTGGCATCCCACAAGGCTCAGTCCTGGGACCTCTCTTTTTCGGTATATATTTCTCTTTGGTACAGGCTAACATGGGAGGACTATGGCTGACCAAGTTCGCAGATGACTGCAAACTGGGTGCCATAATCGACTCGCCGACTGACACAAGCATCCTCCAAAAAGGTCTCACAGAGATGGATAACTGGTGCCAGAGCCATGGCCTAAAGCTAAATGCCAAAAAGTGCATAGTCACCCCCTTTGGGAAAAACAAAGTGCCCACAAATTACCACATAGGTGGTAATCCATTAAGTATGGAAGAAGTAATTAGGGATTTGGGGACCCAAGTAGATAGCAATCTCTCCTTTGACAATCACGTTGCCAAAGTGGTTAGAAAGACCTTCTATGTAGCCCACCTTATCACAAAAGGGTTCACATCTAGATCAAGAGAGGTCATTGTGCCCCTCTACTCATCACTCATCAGGCCCATAATTGAATACAATGCCCCATTTGGGATGTACCTTACCTGACAACTGCAGCAACTGGAAAGACCCCAAAAGTACCTCACCAAGAGGATCAAGGGACTCAAACAGATGCCCTATGCAGTTAGGTTAAAGAAACTCCAGCTCTACTCAGTTGCTTACCGCCTACTCAGAGGCGATCTGTGCTTGACGTATAAAGCCATGTCCAACCCAGAATTAATGGACATGCTCTACCTCAGGAAATCCAAATCCCTTAGAGCTACATGCTCCAGGGACTTAAACCTCAGCAGAGAAATAAATAGGACATGCTGGAGGGACAGATTCATATCCCAGAGGCTCCCCTCACTCTGGAACAAAATCCCAATCCATGTTAGGCAGAGTCCCTCAATGACCCTCTTCAAGAGAAATCTTGACTAGTGGATGGGAGATCATAGGTTTACCCCTGGGATCTCTTCTGTGTCCCTCCTAGACAGAGGCACAGTAAACTAACCTCAAAAGGGCTATCTTCTGTGACCTGCTATACAGAGGCACAGTCAACTAATCTAAAAGGGTGGCGAAAGCCAAACACACTCTGGCTAGGCTTATAAATGCCCTAGGGCAGATAGCCTAGTATCAACCTATGAACCTATACATTATTACTGTAAAGAAGCTATAAATGGTATAATTATTCCGTACATGATAGCTTGGCACTTGAACTTCCTAACAACGCTTAATTCTGTTGTCAGGAAAACCCTTTGAAAGCAGTAGCTGCCACTGTAAAAAAAAAAAAAAACACACACACACACTGTTTAGTACAAATCAGGCTGTTTGTATCATTCCAATGGCATCTTTGCAGGTAAAAAGATGCCAAATAAGTGTACTTACATAATTTTCTGTTTTTGGTGCAATTCATAGGCTTACACTAGTACACATTATGAAGAAATCCATTTCTTGTCTGGTTTTCTGACATCGGAGCAACATTTTAGACATGGTTGCTGAGCTCCGAATGCAGTGTATTTTCATGTCTTTAAGGAGTTACTGTAAACATGTGTAAAATGGATAATATTTAAAAAAGATTTGACTTCTACATTTTATACACACGTTAATATTAACAAATAAAAGACATGAAAATAGACTAAATTCAGAGCTCAGCAACTGCATTTAAAGTGTTGCAACGATAACAGAAAAGTACCGACAGAAATAATAACCACTGAGGATATAGTAACATGGTAGAAATATGAAAAACATCCCTTCTAAAAAAAAAAAAGTAAAAGAAAATGAAAAGTAGTGGCATCCAGATAATAAAGCAACATCATCCTGTAACAAAAAAGCATGTAAAGCTACATTGCAGCCGACACATACACATGTACATACACACATATGCAGCATTTTACCCCAAACTTTACCAGTTTATAAAGTAAGCAGGATAGCAAAGTTAAAAATAAAGCAAACAGATAATTCAGTAATAACAACATGATCATCTAGTTATTAAGCATAAATAACCAATGAGGGCACATAGAAATGCCATTTAGGCAAAAACAGCAAAAAGACCCAGGCAGCACATAATCTTCACTGTACAATAGCTTAATCCTCCATGAAAGGAGATTCATGGGATTTATGCAAATGACTCCTTAAGGAAAGAGAAATGTTTCAGCTACTAGGTTTCTGAATGACCTTACTTTTTATGTGTCTTTATTGATGCTTTCAAGCCCATAAAAACAGTCTCCAATATATACTGTAATGAGGATGCGATATTTTTCGTCCTTCCTACTTGCTTGTCATTACAGCCCAAGTGAATACTTGGGCCATTCTCAAAATATACCACTTTTAAAAATATCAATGTCCATAACATCAGGGTGACTACAAAACATCCAGAAAGGAAACACATCAACAGGTAAATAGGCCAGTGCTCTGTTTGACTAAATCTTGCCTTTAAAACACCAATTTTTGAACAAAGTTTTGACTACTTGCATTGTTTGGCTAGATTTTTTTCTTAAAAAAAGTGCACTGTTTTAATGTAAGTTCATCAGATTTTAGAACAAAGTTTTGACTGCACACGTCTTTCGGCTATTTTTTATGCAAAAATACAGGATATATCCTTTGTATATTAACAGGCAAGTATGCAGCACTTTTCCGTTTCATGGGTCATGATACCTTTTACCTGCTGCCTTCCAGCCCTCCATTGTACACTAGTGTAGCTAGCAGTACTTGCTGTATTCACACTGTCACATTTTCACTATTCTTTGGAAGGTTGTTTCTTAAAGAGCAAATGTTTATAATGATGTGTTTACAGCATAGTCATACAAGTCATGCTTAAACAGCATCACTAAGAAAGCACCTCTAAGATGGCCACTATTTTAAGTTACAAAAGCTGGAAATAATGTTGTTCTTCCTTCCATGTACAGGAATAACATTTTGAAGGCGGGATACATTTCTAGCTGATAGATGGGTGGTTATGGGACAATAACATTAGGTTTTGAGTACAAAATATGTATTTCTATTTACTTACCTTCTCTCTCAATGGAACGGCTATTTTAAATTCCATATATTTACATTAGCATGCATGTAATGCACACATGGTCTTCCTTAAAGGAGAAGTTGCCACCACCATGGAGAGAAGTATTTTTTTTTTAAATTACTGTGGGCGTGTTGCAGCTGTAAAAATGGATGGGCACTTGCCCCCTCACCCCATGGTTCTGGCACCCTTGCCTTTAGCTTTCTCCCCTGGATCCTAGTACATGCATTGTGCTACCCCCGCCACACAAACACTGTACTGAAGTGCGTACAGTGAGTATGGCTCCCGATGTCCTTGATAAGAAAAACAT
This sequence comes from Protopterus annectens, assembly GCF_019279795.1. Lineage (NCBI taxonomy): Eukaryota > Metazoa > Chordata > Ceratodontiformes > Protopteridae > Protopterus > Protopterus annectens. The sequence goes on along the minus strand of NC_056745.1, from coordinate 1,205,423,790 downwards.
TTATTTATTTATTTATTTATTTTATTTTATTTTATTTATTTATTTTACATTTGTTAACCGGGCTAGTCTAACTGGATATATTTCCATTTTCAGCAGAGGCCCGGGGAGAAAAGCTCCACATATAGACAAGACAGATACAACATAGCAAAAAAAAATAGAACAGATTAAAATCTGGTAGGACTTTAACTCCAAGACAAGATAATTAATCACAGAGTAAAGGTATTAAACAACATATTAAATATTATTTCATCTTTAGAACCATTGAGAGAAAGCATAAAACCAAGGAAAAGAGAGAACAATAATAGAAAGAAAGTACAGATTTAAAGAGATATGAACTGTCAGAGAAGATAGACAATAGCCATAAGGAGGAGAAAAACAAAAATTTTAATCAGGCTTAGAGCAGGAACATATCCAGTGGTTTTTAAGGTAGACTGAGTTTTTGTTTAAACAGAACAGTAGATGCAATTGAAGTAAGTTCGGAAGGAAGTTTATTCCAGAGTTTCCCAATGGTATTCGAGAAAAGGGAATCACCAGCTAGGTTATTAGATTTGGTTAAGGTAACTAGCAGTTTGCTTGAAGAGCGGAGTGAGTTCAGGTTAGAGTAGGGGGTTAAGAGGTTAGAAAGAACAGGTGTATTAAGAGGTTGGTAAAAAGCTCTTTGGACAAACATAAGTTGGGATAGAAGCAACATGTTTGTCAGTTCAAGCCAGTTAAGTTGTTGCAGGTTCAGACAGTGGTGGGTTCTGAATTGCTTCCCAGTAACAAATCTAGCTATGTTATTGTAAGTGGCAGACAGTTTAGAGAGATTGTTTTTCTTAAGGTTAGTATAGATTGGTGAGGCATAGAGAAGAGTGGAAATAAGATGTGAGTGGGCAAGATTAACTTTTGCTGGGGAGGTTAAAACAGTTTTGATTCTATATAGAGAGCCAAGTTTCCTGTTTACAGATTTAATGGTATTGTTGATATGACAGTCAAAGGAAAGATTATTGTCAGTCGTGACACCTAGTAGTTTAGTAGTAGAGTCAGGTGATATAGTGGTTCCATTATTAGACAAGATAGTGAAGTCAAGTGTAGGAGATCTGGTAGTAGGCTTAAAGAGTAGGAGTTTGGTCTTTTTTGCGTTTAGGAGTAGGCAACATTTTAGGAACCAGGTTTCGACTTTGGAAAATACAGCTTGAGTATTAGTTTGAAGTTCAGAAATGGATTTAGCAGAGCAAATAAGTGTGGAGTCGTTGGCGTATTGAATGCATGTAGCCTGGGGAATAGCTACTTGTAAGTCATTTATAAAGAGGGAGAAAAGAAGAGGTCCAAGAATAGAGCCTTGGGGGACCCCAAGTGAAATTGGTAGAAGAGATGAGAGTTTGTTATCCCAGAGGACGGCCTGTTTCCTGTTAGTGAGATAGGAACTAAACTAGTGGATAGCCTTAGCTTCTAAGGAAAGAGATTCAAGAATTTTTAATAGGAGAGAGTGGTTAACAAGTTTTACACTAACTATGCCCTAAGGCCAATAACATAAGCAGATAATGAGCTTTCTACCAACAATTCCCAGCTCAGATAGGTGAAATCAACCCTCTCCTACTACAAGGGTGCAGACTTTGACCCTCTTACTGTAAAATGACTAGTTTGGAGCCCGTGTAATAAGGAACCACAAATGTGTGCCTAATACTCGCTAAAAATCACTGGATACAATGTATTTAAATGCAGAACAGCAGCCCTTACAGGACTTAGAAAACACAACTTATAAACTTAAAAAAGTGCAAAAAACAATAAACAGCACTAAAATCTTTCACAGTATAATGAAAACAATTAAGGCAAGTGCAAACTGATACTTAATTTAATTTGTCTTGCCAAGGATGACTTCAGATGTTTTAGTATTTTCTTTCTTTTGACAAGTTCTTTGTGCGGTAATTTATTTCAACAACATGGTTTTTGCTGTTGTGATAAAAAAACATAGTTTGTGTGTGCCCAAATAATCCACCATCTGGCATACAAAACAGTGTTGCCATTTATTGTCCCTTTTTGTATTTATGGTGGTAATGTGTACTGCTGTTATTGAAATGTAATCCATCACACAGTTCAGGCTACTGGTGACACAGAATTTATCTATGCTCCTGAGAAGTGGCAAGCAGTCTTGGTGAAAGAATATTTACTGGACATTGTATTGACTAATAACTTCCTCATATTTAATGGTGAACATTATTTGCAAAAAATGGGTGTTGCAATGGGCTCCCCATGTGGGGACAGCTTTGCTAACTGTGTAATGGCTTACTGGGAGGAAGAATTTTTGTTTAACAACAACCTATATAAAGAAAATGTTTTTTGGTATGCTAGATCTTTGGATAACATTTTTATCATCTTTAAGGGTGATAAGAATGAGGCTTTTACCTTCGTGGAATCTATTTATGATTTTACATAATTTCTCAAATTCACCTGTGAGTATAGTACTGATAACATCTCTTATTTGGATGTTCAGTTGATGAAAGATAATCAGACAAGAGATACTTAGCTAAAATCTTCTGTAAGCCTACGTATTCAGACACATTTTTGCATTTTAACAGTTCTCATCCATTTCATCAAAAAAAGGCAGTTATTAAGGGTCAATTGGTAAGAGCTGCTAGAAAGACCTCACTGGATAGTGATTTTCTATTGAAATGTGATACTTTAAAGAAAATGTTTCTCAAAAGAACCTACCTTTCTTACTTGCTTGATGAAATTATTGTCGAAGTAGTGAGGAAAAGGGATTCTGGTTGGTTTAAACCTGTTTTGAATGGAACATCAAGGCAATCTACTGAGCCCACTTATGATGGAGAAGTAGTTAATCTAAATCATGAATCCAGTAATGGAGCTTTACCTCTTACGATCAATGACCTTGATTATTCTTTAAAATTTATCACACCTTATTCACTTGATGCTAGTCATCTAACGGACATTCTGATAAAAAATTGGGTGATTTTATTGGAAGACCCCCTTATTAGACAAAAAATTACTGACAGACCTGGGGTAATTTTTAAACGAGAATGTAATTTAAAGAGCACCCTTGAAAGTAAAACATATGTGAACACTTCTAACACTGGTATATTTAAATGTGGAAGATGCAATTTTTGTAAATTTATTAATGTATCAAATAGATTTTGTATTAATAATGTTGTATATAGAATTAGAGGCAAATTTAACTATGACAGTTCTGGAGTTATTTATCTTGCCCAGTGCTAACATTGCACTGGGTTTTATATTGTCAAAATGGAGAGGCATTTTAAACAAAGAGTATATGAACACCAATATAATATATAGGTAAGCAGAATGGCACAAACACCTTGGCTCAGCATGTCATGGAAAATCCTGGTCCCATTTTCACTATTTGATTATTTTTAATGTGAGCAAAAACATTATGGGTGGACCTTGGCCTCTTCGATTAGAGGAAAGAGAGCTTTTTTGTAACTTAAGGTTAATGCATACATTTACCCTGGTTTAAATGATCAATGTTCTTTAAAATGTATTCTTAGATTAAAATCGCTGAAAAGATGATAATTATAGGCTAACATTAATTTAAATATTAATAATTTTAGTGTTTTATACAATGATTTTATTTAAATGTTGATTTGTATTTGCTATTTTGTTTGATGAAGTTCATACATTAGCTGTGGACGAAAGCACTAACTTGGATTGTTTTGTATATAAAGTGATTTGAACATACCCTTGCCTTCATTTGTTTTTTTAGTCTTGGTGAAAGGGTATGACTTTAATTCCCAAAAATAGCTGCCCAATGACAGATTTGATTTTGTATCCTACAGTCCATCTAGAAATAGTTCTGTCTATGTACTTGTGAGCAAACCAATCAGGGTGAACTAATATGAGGAATAATTCAGCAGGGGTGGCAGAAAGTTGGGACCAGTTGTTGCACTAACATTCCCATGGCATGTAAACTTGCATATCATTAAGAAGGATAGCCTCTGCAAGCGAAGTTGCAGCTCAGTTTAAACTTGTGTTGTGAGCTGCATTCTTCAACAGTAATTGACTTAATGTACTCAATATGGGTAGGTGATCCATTGCAAGATATACTGTTTAACAGTAGTTGAGTGTCTGCCAGCAGTGTGGACAGAGGTGCCATTGTGTACTCCTCAGCTGTAGCTGACAGAATGCAACCAGTGTGGCCAGATAAGGAGCTATGGGCTGGACTGGTTCACAGTAGCTGAGAGTATAGTATGCAATCAATGTGGCCAGGTGAGCCACTGTGCACTGCACTCCTTGGCTGTCACTGACAGCACGTGGCCATTGTGAGCTGTGGTGTTTGGCAATAGCTGGTAGTGTGTGACCAGATGAATTGACATTTGTTTCATAAGTATTCTCTGCAATGTCTGGACAGAAGCACACATGGACAGCTATTTTCCATCATGCTTAATATTCCAGAAAACAAAACTTCAAAGATAGAGATGATTTACATTTCAAGATCTCTGGTTCTAATCCTGATCCCATTTGTTGTCAGCCAGCAGTCTTTGCATACCCAAACAATTCACATGTTGTCCTTTTATAACCCCAAAAGAGATGATTAACCTACAGTGCACTTTAATTACCCCCTACTCAAATCTGAATTTCATAATGGAAGGTCTTACAGTAGCAATCAAAGACTAACTGGGTGAAATGAGTTCATTCATTTGAGTTTATTTTTTGTTGCATGCCTTTGCTTTATTATGCTGCTCAGTGCCATCATCTTGAATCGATGGAGTTTTCTGAGTGCTTTTCCAGTTAGTACATGACTGCTCATTGTCAGTAAAATATCTGGGTTACTGTCCCATGTTGTCCATAAAGAGGCCTGAAAAACACTGTATACTAATTATTAGCCTGCTTAAATAGGGTTTGAATATGCATAAAATCAGCAATGCCATTGGCTGACTTAGCCCATGTCAGGAAAGAGATAGATTATGTTGATCTGACAATAACATTTTTCGTTCAATGGATGAGACCTAGAAGAAAGTGCCTGTTATCCTTTCTGGTATCAGGATCCATTACCTTACAGGCCTTACAGTCTATCCAGCAGAATGCATATGACAATGTCTTGGTGTTAGCCCACGTAGATTTGAAGAACCTGTGGTGCTCAACCCAGAAGGACACATGTGCAGACATATGGGAGATTGCTGCATATGTGTCAGATGCAGGAATGATGACCAATTATGAATAGAAGATAATTGGTTTTAACAATCATTAACTAGCTGGTGTCACACTAGGGGGATCCAGTACGTGTCAGCTTGGAACAAGATGATTGATAGCCCATCTTGCTTCCCCAAGGATACCTTGCACTTTTCATTTCACAGATTCCACATACTAGCCAAAGCACTTGCTGCTCCCATAGTGCCTTTTTAGGCCAAGTCCACTTTCTGGACATTCCATCATAACAACAATTTTTTGCAAAAAAATTACAGTCTGAACCAAATCAAGGTTGCTCTGTTCATTGCCAAAAGTCTTAACAAACCATTGCCAAATCTAGAGGCTCTCCTGCAACTTGAACATATCCATGTCTATACTGTAACAGAAACTTGGATTCAACATAAAAACACCATTCCCTCTTTATTGGTTTTCAGTGCCTGTCACACATTCAGACCTGTTAGAAACTGTGGGAGGATTATCAGTATTTGTTTTGAGACTCAGTTATCTCTTGACAGTTTCCCAATGACCCTCAAATAGAAATTACTGAACTTCAAATTACCCTAAGCAAGACAAATTATCAGTTCATACCTTGCTATAGGTAACTTTCTATAGTCCCAGAGGAGAATGAACAATTGTTTTAAACATACTTATTAAACTTTCCATAAATGAAAACACCGTTTTGATCAGTGATTTCAAGTATCCATTGATTAACAGAAACACCTATACTACAAAGTCTGGGTACACCCAAAGATCCCCAGACATAGTAAATATTAACTCCTTTGTACAGAAAGTTAACCAGCCACTAGGGGTCAAAACTTACATATTTATTTATGTATGTAAGCATTTATTTAGTGCATTTGTTAACCAGGATGGTCCTTCTCAGCCAAAGCCCATTTTCAGGGAACTGAGGAGAAAAGTATACATCAGAGAATAAGATATTAATGATATAATAAATAATTAGTTACATATTTAATAAACTAGCTGGGGAGCTGGCAACTATTTAGTTTACATGTACAATATAAAATATTAATTAATTTGGGATGGCTACATATTCAGTAATCTAGCACATGCAAGCAACAACATAGCAGTGTTTTATAAATTAATTATGACAGAATGGAGAAATACAGGAAAAATGTAAAAAGGAGAAAAGACTGTTAGAAAAACAGATTAGTAATAGAAACAAGGGGAGAGTAAAAAAAATGTGTTAAGAAAGTGGTGGACTAAATGTGAGGGAGATTAATTAATGAAGGCAAAACATGACTAAAAGAGTAAGACGCATTAAGATGTGTGTGGAGGGTACAAAGTAAGTTAGAGGAATATAGCAGTAGTTACAGAGTGAGAATGTTGTTGTAGGTTGGAGATATTACATAGAATGACATACCTATTTAAGGGCCAAAAGCTGAATATTTTTTTTTTATCTTTTCAAGGCGAATGTGTTTCATTCCCAATGCACACTGAGATAGTGTTCCTTATCTTTGCCACATGAATGTATCTTACAGACTTTATCCTCCTCATATCACATCTGCTAGTACTACTCTTGTAATATAATCATCTTTTAGAAAATCTTAGATTAGAACAGGAATCATCTCCTTTAGGGTATCTGAAGCTCCTATAACAAACACATTTGAATTCCAGGATGTTAAAAACACAAACCTATTAAACTATATGTTGAGCTCTCAAATTTCAAATACAAGATTTTTATGTCTGTCTCTCACCTGTACTTACGCCAGTGAATTTTACCCTCATATGACAAATAGGATAAACCAAGTCATACCTCTCGACTTTCCAGATTTTTGCCTCATATTTTTGGTCTGCTCCTCATAAAAATGTGTGGGTTTCTGGCAAAGCACTGAGGAATGAAGTCACTAAATAATCACACACATTTGAGTTTCAGACTTCATATCCCTCAGAAAATGCAAACACAAATCCTGTTATTCTGGCAACTTTCACAGTTTATAAGAGCAATATTTAAAATCTGTCCTTATTTTTGGGCTTTTGTCCCCTATTATTTTAAGCTTTGTCCAGATTTTTTGAAAGAGTTGAGAGGTATGACCAAGTGGTCCCAATCAAAACCAAATATATTGGGGAATGTAAAAAAAGCTACCTTGGTGGAATGCCAGCATTAATAATCTCTATAATAAAAGAAAGATAATTAAGGTCGCAGAATCTACCCACCTTAAACAATGTCAAAAAGATCAGCAAAAATTAGTAAGATTAAACCAGAACATTAATTAAAATTATCATTCAAAGCCATTCAATTCATAACTGTATTGCCTACCTGACTAGTGCCAACTTTACAACAGAAACAGTTGCTGAAGCTCCATATATTCCAACACTCTCTAAAGCTAAAAATACCTGGTTGATTAATCACTAGCACCAGACATACCCTCTGTGAACCCCACCTAAAACTGTTCAACTTATGTATAGCCTCAGCATATATTTCTGAAGTATAGAAAACACGTTTTATTATGCCACTTAGTAAATGGGGCCCTACCTCAGATCCTTGCACTAATGGCCTCAGCCTAACAAGTCTAATTTGCAAAACCATGGAATGTATTATATCAAGATTTCTTAAGCTCAAATATAAAAATGTTATTCTATACCTGCAACAATACAGATTTGTCAAATGAAGATCATGAATACTTAATTTAATATATTTCTTCAAGAAAGTCACTAAAGCTGTAGATAGTAGCCATGCAGTTCATATAGCATGCCTAGAACTGGACAATGCCTTTTGACTCTGTTCTCCATGCTAGAGTTGTAAATAAGGTTAAAGGCCAAATATAGACTATTGTGTTGTAAGAAGGACAGTAAACTGGCTGAGAGATAGAACACACATAAAGTAGTAGGTGCCACCTCAGAAAGTAAAAGGTGGCTAGTGAAATTCTCCAAGGTACAGTACTGGGACCTGTCCTGTTCAGACTTTACTTCTCAGTTCTCCAAACCACTAACCCCGATACATGGCTAATTACATTTCCATATGGTTGCAAACTGGATATTTTCCTTCACTCAGCATCTAATAATTGTGTTACTGCAGCAAGAGCTAAACCATACACGTCAGTGGTGTATATGGGAAACTTTCTACAATTAAATCCAAAGAAGTGTATTATTGTTACCTTTGGTAAACAAATCTCATTTGCAAATTGCAATGTAGATAACACCCCAGTCCGGACTAATACAGTCATTAGAGGCATGGGTACCTTCACAGACAATTCCCTAGCTTTTGATCTCCATGGAGCAACAGTAGTTGGGAAATCCTACTATCTAACCCAATTAATAATTAAATATATTTCATCAGGTCAAAAGAAGTTACTATTCCTATATACTCTATCCTGATCAGACAAATTATAGAATATAATGCCCCTTTTAGTATGTATCTTTCCAAACAAATCACACAGTTAGAAAAACTCCAGAGGCTCCTAACTAAAATGATTAGCAAACTAAAGATGTTCAGCTATGAAGATAGACTTAAAGGTCTATCCCTATACTCTGTCTTATAGATTCCTGAAGGGGGATTTATCTGTGCCTTTAAGGACTCACCCTCTGTGATCTCCTTCACCTCCCCAAACAAATGGTTTTACAAACACAAATTAAAGACTTAAATCTCCAACAACAAATGAATAAGACATACTGGAAAGACAGATTTATTATTCAAATCTTCCTCCATTTATAAAATAGTCTTCCATTATATATAAAACAGAGTGATATTTTCACTTCCCTTAAGGCAAACCTTTATGAATGGATGGGTATCCAAAAATTTATACTGGGTCTGACTTGTTTTTCCCTCCTGCAGACCGAGGGTGACTTATGAGGGTGGGCATTGGCAAGGTGGTTATGGTCATGGGCTGACTTTGGGTTGCAAACTTTATGACTCTATAATCTTTCCATTGTAGACAAATCAGTGATATTTCATTTTTGATGTTTCACAGTTTGTCATTCTGTAAAACATCTTAAAAGTTACGGTTCTTAGAACCAGAAAATGATGCAGCAATTTTATTTCTGTGTTCAGGAATGGAGCTGTGTGCTGAAAGGCCAATTAGTGAAGAGAAATGACTTGAAAATCAGAGGCAACTCTTTATTCCTGAGGTTTTGATCTGTTGTTAGTGCAATAGATAATACTAGTGGAGACGAGCTTCCTGACCCTACTGTTTGTCTGAATGTGTGTGTGCGTGTGCATGTGTGTCTGTCTGTGTGCTGCCTGTGATATTCTCTGTGCTGAGATCAGAGTGAAGTCTAGTGTTAATGGCATCTCTCTCTCTCTCTCTTCTCATAAGGGAGAATAAAAGTGAATACATTAAAAAAAAACTCCTCTTCCTCCTCCAGATTGACTCCTTGAATAGCGCTAGACCTCTCCCCAGACTGCCACTTCAGTCTTTTCCAGTCACTTCATAATGTCAGTAATTTAAAGCTATTCACTCTTCTGTCTGCTGTACTGTTTTTGTTTTAATTTTTTGTGGTCCTCTACATCATCCTCACAGCACTGCTACCCAGTGTCCTACATCCATGCTGGGTTTCCCAGTAACTCCAATCCTCCCAGGCTTACTTTGTTTATTGCTGGGACCAGTCATGGAACCTAAGGGCATTCTCAAGGTCATGGCTGTCTTCATGCCATTTTTTTTTAATTAATGCCCTATGCACTATTCCCCCACACCATTCACTTGCAGTACTGTGGTGACTCAAGGAATAGGTGTGCTATGGGGGTATGAGGCATATTGCCCCACCTCTGTGACATCTCAGCCATGCTCACCACCCTACCACCCCCTGAGCTACTCCCCCTTCAGTCTGCAGTCTGTGCCAAAGATGAGTGGTGGTGAAGCCCACATAATTGCCCATCGTTCCTTGCTGCTCTTTCAACTGGGCTGTAGTCAGGGCTTTATCCTTGTATGTCACAGAAGCGGCTACAGTCTGCTTTACTGTGCTTGGATGGTGTATACCAAGCACCCTATGGATGGTTGATTGTGGTGTGTGGCTTAAGAGTGTCAGAAAAGTGATGGTCACAGAAAGCAGTGGCCACATTGCCCTACAAAGGGAACTAAACATACACTGGACTAAAAATGCTGCAGTTCTTTACATGACAGTTTTGCTGCTTGCTGTTTTAGTCCAGTAACTGAAATATTCCATCACATTATTTTGAGCATTTCCAAGTATTTGTAGCTCAGTGGTTTCAACTAAGCTTTCCAGGTGCTGTAGCCAGTTAATTACTTGAGGAGAGTCCTTTGTATAGCCTATGGTGGCTGTTGTATTTTCTAAAGTGAAGCATACTATGTGTTGGAATGAGGTGCAGTTCTCCTCAAGCACTGCCAACCTATAGGAAATGCATGTAGAGCCCCTAATGCACCAAACGCCCTATAGGAAATGCATGTAGAGCCCCTAATGCACCAAACGCCCTATAGGAAATGCATGTAGAGCCCCTAATGTACCAGACACGAGCTGCAGAAAGTATGAAGTAGAATATTCACTTTTTTCTGAGATAAAAATTAAGCTGTAATATTAAGAAAATGTTACACTGAATATTCTGGTGTCATGTTTGTATTACATGCAGAAATAGAAACTGATCTGATAGACATTTTGTACAAATACGGAAGTGCTCATTAAAAAGATAAAAAAGACAAATTTTTCAAACCTGGCCTTGAGACATAAGGTGTGAGTATCAGGAAAGGGGCACAGATAATAACAGAGTTTAACAGTGACTGTTGAAGTACTATGTAAACAGAAATGTGTGGAACAATGGCATCCTTTTTAAGTTTCTTGATATGTGCAGATAAGATGTTTAATCTGTAAACATACATCTGAATTCCTGTATTTTTAATGTTGAATCTCTGAAACAAAAAGCATACAAACCGAGCCTTTGTATTGAGGTGAATGACATTTTTTACCGAAAACTGCAGTTTCAGTTTAGCAGCAGAACTGGTATTCTCTGTTTCAGGTGAATCAGGTTTGACTAATCTTAGAACAAATGTTTATACACGTTCTGATCCCAATAATTTCAGCAATCAAACTCACTTTCCATCCAAATCAAAACATTTATGGACATTCTTCTTTAAATATCTTTGCCTAACACAATCTCTGGAATGCCCCTTCCCTACCATACTGACATTTCTTTATTAACTTTCATTACTCCTATATTCTAGACTGTCTCGGTTAGGGATGGGCTTGTAATATAGAAAAGAAGATAGAATCTAATTGTAGCTATGGTCTATTTGGGGCCATCTGATTTGTCCCCTTCTGTACCAAATGCATGACTTGCCATTGCCAGCTCAGATGTATTCTGGTTCCTTCTCTCTTACCTGGGATTGCCACAGACACTTCTCTGCTTAGTCCTCATAGCATGTTGGCCCAACTCTTACTCTGTGCTCTGCTTTACAAATTGAAGTAATAACTGTACTGCTAATAAAGTATACATACAAGGATGGGATGAAATAGACACAAGAGCAAAACCACATATTTGGAGGCTGATGAATGATAATTTTAAGTCCTCTGTTAAAGGTGAAGTTGGGGGGAAGCCCAGGTAAGATTTCAGAAACTGCTGGCTAATGAGCCTACTATCTCACAGATGGAAGTTAATGGAAGAAGTAGCAAAGGCAAGGCTAGTAGCAGTCCTATGCCTAGTAGGCTAGGTACCTGCAGAAGAATGGCATTATCAGAAGAGGTCTTGTCAGTGCATTCTTGTATAGAGCTACAGTGAGGCTGATCAGGAAAATGTGATGTATCTGATTTATATGATGATCAAAAAAATCTTTCAGCATTGTGCCACACAGGAAGCTTGTATGGAAGCTGAAGAGAAGGGAGTGTAAAATGGCCTAGTGAATGGTTACAAAACAAGTTACAGGGTATCATGTATACAGTAGTAGTGCTAGAAGTACCTGTCATCTGAAAATGTACTGTCCAGCACCATGCTCTAAGATTCATTCCTAAGACTGGTCTAGTAACATGTGAGTGTTCATAGTTTATTTGAAGGAGAGTTTCATGTGTGACTTGCAAGAAATAAATCAAGTACTTTAAGAAATGGCAGTAAAAACTTCAGTCTTCTGTTGATTGCATTTTATTGTTCATTTTTTATTTTATAGTTTTACTTTATTTTATCTTGTACTTAGCTTACTAAGGACTTCTGATATGACAATGCCTTGAGCCTTGCAATGGCAATTCTGCCAGACTCCATGCAGCTAAAAGGCAACATATGTTTAAAGTGGAATAGTGCCAGGTGTGAGAATAGAATAACCTGTCAGAATGACAAAGATACTGAATGTCCACAAAAGTAAGGAGAAAGAAGTAGTCAGGGAAGAGGAAAATAGCAAATGGAATTATGATAGCAGAAGCAGATGGTGAACAAAAAGTGTCAGGTCACGTTAACAATGATTTGGCATGAAATACAAGACTTAAAGCAAACATTGAAAGAGAACCTCCTGATGCAAGAGAAGAAACTGGAAGAAATGCAAGGACTAAACCAACATTCAGATATCCTCCATCAATGGTGGTGAGAATGATGAACTAATGACCAGGGCTGATTCAGAGGAAAGAGCCAGGAGGAATGATATTAAGATTATGAGGATACAGGAGAAATTTGAGAGTCACAACTGTAAAAAAAAACAGAGAAAGCAACTGGAACAGTGGCCTGGCATTCTGGATGATAAAATTCAATTAGAACATGCATATAGAACTGCCTGTTGCCTGGAGGTGGAAGGGACCAAGAAGGCAAAGCTGATCAAAGTCAGATTTTAGACATATGAATTGAAGGAAAGGATTCTACAAATAGTATGGGCACCACATAAAAAATTAACCGCAGGAGGTGAAAGAGTTTTATCGATCAAGACGTCTCATATGAGACTTGGAGGAAGAGAATTGGCTTTGTCCATTCATAAAATTGTGCAACGATAGAAGGATTAGATGGACAATGGTTTACGCTACTACTTTCATTATATTTCTACAAGGAGTTTTCAGGTCTTTCATAAGCATCAGGGATGTGATGGCCACTCTGCTGAAGCTGGTGAACCATAGGTCTGAAGCTTTATAGGAAGGGAGTAGGCAATGTCTGGAACATGAAGAGAAGAGAAGATGCTGATCAAAGACACCAAAATCAGGTAAGAGAGGGGATACTTCCCACTCTTCAGGAGGCAGCAGAAACTGTTAGAAAGAGTGGACATAATGAGAGAGGCCCATCTGAGAAATGAGGAAAATCCAAATGAATAGTAGAAGACTTCCAATTGTGGTGGACACAGGGGGCTTAATGATGGACATATATAGACAAAACAGGCATAAGTGTTATGTTTTTTCTTGTTTTTTCCCCCAACTTTTGATTCTATTCTTTATGTAAGTTGCAAATGTGAATTAAATGTTTTAAAAAAGTAAAAATGTACATAATGTTCACAGCATGTCATTATGTCTTCAGAAATTATTTCAGGTCTCTCACCAATGTAAGTTACTAATGAATATAGCAACATCTAAAAAGAAAAAAGAAAATAAGTTGAAAATATATGACTTAGTATGCAGCAAGTGGTGGGACACAAGAGTGGTAATTCATTAAGGAGCAGTAGGATAAAGTAGGGAAGTGAAGCAGTTGCCCTCTTTGACATGAGCAAACAAGAGGTGGGAGAATGTCCTAATTTAGTGGCAAAGAGAGAGGAGGAGGAAAAGGAAATGTAAATAAAAGAAGATGAGATGAAGAGGGTGAGGATGTGAGGTCAAATAGATAAGGGGAGTGGAGTTTTAGAATAACTAACCCACTGCAAAGTAGAAGATGGGGAAAAATAAAAATATGGTTGAGTGAAAGCAACAATAAATAGATTATGGGGGAACAGAATGAAAGTGAGAAGGAGATGGAGTGAAGAAGACAGGACAAGATACGCTTCTGAAAAAACAACAATAATAAAGTAATAAAATAGACAAGCTAGGAATGCAGAATTTCACGTGGGACCTGAATAGCTGAAAACAAAGTTTGAATGTGATGGAACTAATGAGATAATGAGAGAAGGAAAATAAAGGGAAGGTAGGAGAAGGGTAGGGGGAAAGAGGCACAATAGAAAGGAGGATAGCAAAAGAGAGGGGAAAGAAGGCTGAAAAAAGTCAGGTGAAAAAAACATTGAAAGCATGGAAGAGGCTTAGGACCCATATGCAAATAGGTACATTGTCATGGTAATGGCAGAGGTATGGATTAGGTGTCTGTATATTTCAGAAATACCTTCAAACAAAACAGAATCTTGATGACTCTGAAGAAGGAATGAAAAACTGTAAATATATACAAAAGAAACAATGGAACATGGGGGATTTGGGGGAGAGGTGCTCCAGGTGATGCAAAAATGGAATGGAGGTGGGAAAAAATGAAAAGTTTGAGAATAAAAAAGGATACAGATGGATGAACCAAGGGTGAATTAAAGGGAAAGAACATAAGAGATAGTATTAGGACTGATGTGTGAAGAAATGGAAAATATAGGATTAAATACAGGATAATGGAATGTAAATGGTTTAGGTCATAGGACCAATGGAGAAATGATGATTAGACACATGAGAAGGACTAAAACACAGATACTGGCTTTATTAGAAGCACATCTAACACATGAAAATCACAAAAAATAGGGGCGGGGATATAATTTTGGTTGCAAGAGCATCATGGGGAGAAGGGAAGCAAAGAAGGTTGGCAGTGTTAATGAAAAGGACATTACCTTTTGAGAAAGACAGAGAAAGTTGGAGGATAGGAAAGGGGGTTGGCATAATGGTTAAAGTCTTTACCTCACACAGACTGGGTACAAGGTTTGATTCTGACCTCTGGATATTAGCTAGGCTTGTACTAGTCTGTAGACTGATAACCTAGTATCTACATATGAACCAATGAGGGATTAAGGGTATATTGGAAGGTAATAAAATTACAGTTGTAGCATATTACCAACAACAATTGCGAAGTTAACATTATAGGAAATATTAGCAGAAATGGTAAGATTTCAGGAAGGGATAAGGATGGTTATTGGAGACTATAGCAATAACCCATGCCTGGGTGTGGGTAATGCTGGATTTACCCACGGTTGGTGTGGTTTGGTCACGAGGGCGAAGCCTGAGTGGCCAAACAAAGACAACCGTGGGTAAATCCAGCATTACCCACCCCCAGAAGTGGGTTATTGCTATTATACAATGACATTATTTAAGAAAAAAAAAATAATTGCTTTTCTTAAATAATGGCATTGTATAATGCCTCCTTGCTGCCCTTCCACAGCTGTCTGGTATTCTGCGGCAGTTCTGATGTACTGCGCATGCTTACGCAGTACATCAGAGCTGTGGGCGGAAGCAACGGAGAAAGCAAGATCTCCGTTGCTTTTTACAAACTGTCTCGCTATATTAAAGAAGTTTAACATAGTGAGACAGCTTTAAAAAGGCAACTGAGAATCTCCGTTGATTTTTTTAAAGCTGTCAAGCTATGTTAAACCCATTTAACATAGCGAGACAGTTTTGAATAAAGCAATGGAGAAAGCAAGATCTCCGTTGCTTTTTACAAACTGTCTCGCTATGTTAAAAGAGTTTAACACAGCAAGACAGCTTTAAAAAAAGCAACGGAGATAGGAAGATCTACGTTACTTTTTTTAAAGCTGTCTCGCTATGTTAAACTCGTTTAACATAGCAAGACCTTGTGTAAAAAGCAACGGAGATCTTGCGTTCTCTGGTGCTGTAAAAAAAGAGTTATACTAATGGAAAAAGTCTGAGCGACCGGACCTTTTTCCATTACTATAACTCTGGTTTACAATGTGCATGCTGACCAATCAGCATGCACGTTTTGGAATATTTATGGGAGGTCGTTGTATAATGGAGTATAATGACTAGCAGAGAGAAGGTTGACAGGAGGCCACAGATTAAGAAACTAATGAAAGAAAGTTTCTTAAAAGTTACTTGAATATGCTGGGATGGATGGATGCATTGAGCATAGGGAGAAAATGAGTTATAGGAGAAGAATTTACAATTTTCTCATATAAACATAACTGTTGGTCAAGGCTAGATAGGACTACTAATAGAGCATAAGCATCTACTATGGGAAGTAAACACTAATGCAATTGTTATGACGATCCATGCCATGATAGATATGAAGTTGCCGGAAAGACAGAAAGCAAAATTAGGACAGGCATTGGAGATTTTGGGAGAAAAAGGAAGAGAAAGGATGAATTACACAGATATTTAGTGGAGTTATTGGAGAAAGCAGAGAAGAGACAGGAAAGGAGTGGTAAGAAAAGAAATATAAAAATAGTTGACAGGGAGGTATAAATACAGGAAATGGAATAAAGAGGAAATGAGGAAGGAATTGAAAGAGATTAAAAAAGAAAGGAGAAGTGGGTATTTAAAGACTAAGGAAGGGAGAGGGAGAAAAAAAAAAACAAATACTACAGAAGTGGGAAGGTGAAAGAAGTTGGCAGAAAAAATAGTGAAACTGCATTTCATTGCATACCCCAAAAGCAAATAAGACTCTAGGAGTAAAGTTGAGGCAACAAGAGATGGGGGGGGGGTCTATAAGATCTATATAAGAGAGGAAGACAAAGAATGGCTGTTACTAGAGGAAATCTTAGAGATGTTCGTAAAGTACTATCAGGACTTATAAATTGAGAAAGCTCAGCAGAGAGGAGGAGAGAAGAGAAAGTAATGGGAAATCCCATAGGATATAGTACTGGAAGAGGAAGTCCAAAGGAGTTTAGTAAGGATAATTGGCAAGGAGAAAGTACAAGAGCATGGAAGAGGATGGCTAAGGGAAAATCACCTGGTACCGACGGACTACATACTGAAATGTGGGAACCAGTGAAAGATGAGATAGTAGGCAGGTGGGTACATTTAGCAACATAATGGGTGGATGTCCTCCTTCAGAATCATGCAGGGGAGCAGTTATATTGGTAATTGATAAAGAAGGGAAGGATCCACTAGATCTGTCCTCCTACACATCAATTTCAATATTAAACCATAAGTGTTTCATGCAAATACTGGCAGATAGGCTGGGGAAGATATTGCCTAAAGTGATACAGTGGCACCAACCAGGGTTTGTGAGGGAGGTGAGGGCAGAGGTCAGTGAGCAAACTGATAAGAACATTACTGATACGTCAGAATGAGCATGATACATGAAAAAAAAGTTTGCCCTAATTTCTCTACGTGCCAAAAATACATTCAATAAAGTAAGATGGATGTATCGTTTTGTGGTGACAGAAAAATGGGGCTTGCTAAGAGAATGGATTGAATAGGTCAATATATAAAGAAAGAACAGTTATGGTGAAAACTAAAGCAGGGTTGTCAGGAAAAACAGAAATACAGGGATGTAAGTCTGAGCTGTCCTGTCACTGCAGCTCTTTGCTATGTATATTGAACCCTTAGCAGAAGTAATAAGGAGGTCAGAAATAAGGTGGTACAGATAGGGGATACAATGAGAAAAAGATCATACTCTATGTGGATGATATGTTAGTAAGTATGGTTCACACAGAGAAAGACCTAGAAGTGTTATGGGATATTCTGAGGAGGTCTGGGAGGAAATCACAAAGTAAGAGAAATCAGTCAAGTATGTTGGCAATAGAGGTGAACAGACAGGAGAAGAGGATGGAGATAGAGAGGACAAAAGAAACTGGAAATAGATGATAAGGAAGACAGATGGATAATAAGGAAGGCTATTGTAGAAATGTTTTTGAAAATTCCAGGAATGAATTTACAACTATAGTAGACAAGAGGCTCAAAGATTATTTAATGTCTGGTGGCAAAAAACTTGAGTGGAAAATTATTCAACATATTCATTAATAATCTTCACAAGGCTTCCAAAGAAGCCTCCATAGAACAATATGCAGATGATGCTGCACTCATAAGCTTAGCACCAAGGGTATCGCTACTCCACAAGGTGACCTAGGACTCCTTTTCCATAGTTGAGGCCTGGCTAGATGGCTACCAACTTCTTTTAAATGCTAAAAAAAAAAACATTAATGCTGTTTTTCCCAAATATCTGTCATCTCAGAAACAATCCTTCAACATCACATCAGCAAAGAATACCTCAAATTAAAGTTTATAACAAAGCTTCTTGGTATTTTAATGAATGATAACTTAAAATATGATCAACACATCACTCAACCCATCAAGAAAACTCACCAAACGTTGGCCCTCCTCTAGAGAAGCAAACCCTTTCTAAATGACTACTCTAGGAATTCTTTAGCAACATCTTATCTTCTTCCTTCACTTCTGTATGCAGCTCCTATCCTGACTAACCTTCACTCCATGTTAAAAAATAAACTAGAGATTTGCTACAATAGAATAGCTAAGAATGCATCCTACTTATCAAACCATTCACACTACTGCCTAGTACTGTAGCACTTACACTGGCTTGAACTACCTAATTACCTCACCTATGCCCAACTGCTTAGTGCCCATAAATAATACACAAACCCACCATCTGTGTATCACAACATCCTCAAGCACTGCTTCTCCCCCTAGTAATCTCCTTTTGTAGTACAAATATCTGCTGACCAGGACCAAGTCTCATAGCAGTGCAGGCTACTCACTTTACTCAACCTATGTTGCTAAGCAGTGGAACTCCATCCCACCAACCCTAAAACAAGACAACATTGCCACACATTTCACTCAAAGCCTAAAACAATACTTATCTTCCTCATGGTTATGCTCATGCTCCCATCTTAAGCCCATCTTTCTTTCTATTTCTCTTCCATTGCCATTCTCTCATTTACCCTGACTCTTTCACCTTTCTTATCCCTGTCTCTTTCTCTTTCGTCCCCATTACTGCTCTTCCAACTAACCTACATCTGAAATCCTGCCCTACTAATACCCCTCCTTACCCACCTCATCATCTTACCTATCTGCTGTTGTCTCATCCCCTCCTCTATCAGAACTTTTTCTACTTATGTTTTTCTTGATTATATGTGCTTATACCTTTCATCCTCCTCTGTTTTCTGTTCTTCCTCTAGTGACATCCTACCTCATTAGTGTCAATATACATATACTGAACCTATGTGCATTATCATTGCTTTTGTATCTCCAACTACTACATGTTAAGATGTCTTTGACTTCTGTAAAATAATATAACGTCTAAAGTATATAATAAATGTCTTTACTATTTGTCTCAGTACTACATACAAGGCAGTACTTAAAATGTTTAATTTTTACCGTTGTTCATCCTAAATATGTGGAGCTTTTCTCCCGAGGCCTCCTCTGAATATGAATATGGAACTTGTGCCCAGCTGGACTTTCCCAGTAAACAAAAGGTAATAAATAAATAAATAAACAAACAAACAAACAAATAAATAATGGGAATGACAGGGGGGGAAGGGCAAGGTCTGAGAAGAATAGAAAGGGATGTTAACCACGAGGGAGGATTCAAACCATGCATAAAACACTTTCTTAATGACCTTATCTAGCTCATTAACACCTATGTGGTCTGGAATGTCACACCTCTAGCAGTGTACGCACAGCTTGCATTCCTGAGCATTTTCTGAAAAATCAACTTAAAAAGCATAAGATAAATAACAGAAGTATTTTGTAAAGGTAAAAGCTATTAAAACTGCACTAATAGCAATGTTATCATTAAGAAGTATTCTTTACAGTGATAATAGTGTATTCATACTCTTTCCATAAATCCTATAATAAATTATAATGTACACAAACCCCAAATTATATTTTTTGCTAACTTTCACAAAAAAAAAATTCAGATCTTGGAAACTGTACAACCTAGATACATATTGTTAGAATTATTTTTTTTAACTAGACATAAGCTTTCACATGATAACAAGAACTTCCTCTATGAATGCATGTTTATTGAGATATTTACAGAAATATGAAAGCGTATGCTTAATTGTTTAATTACAACAAAAATAAAACTTAATATCTCTAAAGATGTGCACCTAACATTGTAAATATCAGATAGTTTTCTTTAACAAGATCTAAGGTTTCACTTGATGTCATGCAACAGTTTGTAAGTCACTTGTTTTTTGAAGTATTACGTACATATGGAAATATTGTTTATTTTCATAATTACTAACAGCTAGCAATATCTCGGGCATATTGTGATATAAATTGACACTGACAATAAATTTCCTTGTCTCCCACCATGGCATATCACACCATACCCCTTAATAATATTCAGGGCTCACAGCTATGAAAATATGAACAGTAAATGAGAAATAGTAATTCAGTTCTCAATTACAGAACATCCTAGATTAGCAATCTTAGTATCATTCGGTTGATAACCCTTTGAGCTTTATAATACTGCCCATTATTAGCTGATAAGTTGCTTAGTTAAAGAAGCTGGACCGAAAAAAGGTCTGAATGCCGTAAGGAGCTATGGATATGACCTCAGGTATAAAAAAAAGGTGTTCTAGGCTTGGATGAGCTAGGAAAAGAAAGGTCAAAATTGGAAGGAAATTATCAGACATTAGGGTCCTAAGGTTTCTTGAGGGATGAGTGATAAGCCCCTCCTTCAAGGCAGTTGGAAAAACCATGAACCTTTAGGATGACTCTAATACTTGATAAATTGTGGAACTCAGCACATCCAAGCAGGCCAGAACAAATCTGGAAGGTCATAGATTGAAATCATAAGTTTTGGAGCTATTTCAAACACTGTCCAAGTAGAACAGAATGCTTCACCAGAAACTAGAGGACTGTCCTCAGCATCTGAAGAAGAAAGGCTGATCTTATAGTGACAACTTTGACAGGAACATATAAGAAGTGATAAGGCTGTTTAACTGGTGAAGAGGCTATGCTGGCAAAATCTGTCCACCACCTGAAACAGCATGTAGAGTTGGTGAGCTACAACTGAAAGCTGTAATGACAAGTTAGCCACCTTCCTATGAGAGATCTCAGATAGGTATGAAGTATAATGCTTGTCCAGATTAAGTTTCTCATTTCAAAGACCTGCATTTCGTCAGTGACATTCCAACCTGTGCCCTTTGCATCACGTGGAATGTGGAAGAAAGCCATTATTACCCCAGCCCTCAAGAAATGTTTGGATGCTAATCTCACCCTTTAGGAAGACATGACATACACAGCTTGGAGTTAGTTTATCAAGACCCAAAGATAAAGACTTGTTATGGTGACTATTCAGGGTATCCTCACTGCTAGCATGATCATCAGGATGAACTGAAGGAGTATAAATGAAAAGGTTTTTGGCTTGATAAGAGAAGTATTACAACATTCTCTCAGTTCAGGATAGAGGGACTATGAAGTAGACAAGGAAGTGGTCAGACCATAAAAGTGGCTCCACCACTAATTCGGTGATCTGCACATCCATTAGGAAGTTCAACTCTAATACATGCCCAAGTTTATGCATTGCTAACGTAATAACATGGCTATGCCTAAATCCCTTCCTAATACAACTAAATTCATTAGTGGAAACTGCCGACTCATCATTGACCCAGATGTTAAAATTGTCAAGGACAGCAGTGTTATGGTAGCTAACTGTTGAGTCAATGAGGAAGTCAGTAAACACCTGTAGGAATATTCTCATACAACCAGGTGAATAGGAGATGAGGGAAACCTACAATCTGCTCTTGCAGCTAGAACATGCTTAAAAGAGCCAATGTGTCTGTTGACAGCATGAATCAGCTGTAGTCTGGATGTCTACCATTTGACGGTATAATCCCCAGTCCTACCCTGCTTAAGGCACAGAATTACAGAGACCAGAAGACATACCTCTCAACCGTACCAAATTCCTCATTAAATAATGGTTTTGAGTGCAAAATATTGGGGTGCCACGAATTCCCGAGTGGCCCCTTTAATTTCCAAATTTTGAATTTCCTTTTTTTTTTTTTTTTACAAATTGTTCACTCATGTCATCACATGCAGGACATGTGTGATGACATCGTCTTTGACAGCCTGTCAGAATGCCGAGCGGCCCGAACAAAATTTAATTTACTAGACTTATTCGTCAGCAAATGCATTCTTCAATTTCTTCCTTAAATCCTCCAGGTAAACATGCATAGCAGATTTGGTTTTATTAACTGCTTTTACAGCATTTGCATTTATTATTTCTGTTAAGGTGACTAGTGCTCGGCAGTCTTTGTTACGGGTGGCAATGGGATTACAGGCAGCATTTGCATTTATTATTTCCATTAAGGTTCCAGACAGGTAAATGTGCTCAGCAGATTTTAACTGCATCAGAAGTGTAGTTACAGCATTTGCTGATACATAGTGCTCAGCCTCGGCTATACTTTTCGGCAGATTAGTTCATTGGTTTTCATATTTACATTGCAGCAATTAAGGTACTTCTTCTCAGCAGATTAATTCTTCTGTTTTTCAGCATTTTCAGCAGTTAAGGTATTTATTTGTATATTTCTAGTAAGCTGATAAGGTACTTCTTGGCAGATTAGTTCTCCTGAATGGCACTGGCACTATACAGAGTTTGCTTTACGTGAAGTCTAGCTGATACAGAGTTTGCATTTCTCGGCAGATTAGTTCTGTAAGTTAGTGTGTGTGTGGTTAATTGCCTAGAAATTGTAGTGTGTGTGTGTGTGTGTGTGTGTGTGTGTGTGTGTGTGTGTGTGTGTGATTCATTGCTTTTTGCATTGCAGCAGTTAAGGTACTAGTTCTGTAACTAGGAACGGCAAATGGCTAAGCTGATATTAATGTACTTCTCTCAGCAGATTAGTTATCCTGCTTTTCAGCATTTATGTAAGGTACTAGTTCTGTAACTTCTGTTTCTCAGAATGGCTAAGCTGATATTAAGGTACTTCTCTTGGCAGATTAGTTATTTATTTATGTGATTAGTTCTCCTGCTTTTCAGCATTTATTTCTGTTGGAGCTATATGGAGTTTGCTTTACATGAAGTCTAGTTGATAAAGAGTTTGCATTTCTCGGCAGATTAGTTCTGCAACTTAGTGTGTGTATCATTACTTTTCACATTGCAGCAGTTAAAGTACTAATTTAGTAACGCGAAACGGCTAAGCTGATATTAAGGTACTTCTCTTGGCAGATTAGTTCTGCTTTTCAGCATTTATGTAAGGTACTAGTTCTGTAATGTCTGTTTCTCAGAACAGCTAAGATGATATAAGGTACTTCTCTCGGCAGATTAGTTATTTATTTCTGTGATTAGTTCTCCTGCTTTTCAGCATTTATTTCTGGTAAGCACAGAGTTAGCTATGTGAAGTTCTGGTAAGCATATGGAGTTAGCCGATAGAGGGTTCATTTGTAGTGTGTGAAGTCTCTGCTGTTAAGCTGATTGTGTGTGTGTGTGTGTGTGTGTGTGTGTGTGTGTGTGTGTGTGTGTGTGTGTGTGTGTGTGTGTGTGTGTGTGTGTGTGTGTGTGTGTGTGTGTGTGTGTGTGTAAAATGCCCCACTTATGTGTAAGTGGTAGTTAGAGAGGTGCTCAGACTCAAACCCTGTACCTTGGGTACACAGAGCAAGAGCCTAAATTGTCTGCCCATACCACCACAGTTCTCAACTGTCCAAAGTTTTACAGAAATATTTGGCTCATACTTGCTGTCTTTTCCTCTTAAAATTTGTGGTTTTCTGGCAAATCATTGAGAACTGAATTCACTAAATAATAATAGCCTTTTAAGTTTGTCTTTCAGAAAATGCATGGTAACACAAACATTTTATTCTAGCAACTCTCCTAAGATTATACAAACAATGTTTAAATTGTGTCCCTGGTTTTAGGCATTTACCCAAGTTTACTGCTGCTTATGCCAAGTCTGTCTGTGTTTGTTGTTAGTAGCACAACAGGTAGAATGCTTGCTTTTGATGCAGAAAGCTGTCAGTTCTACTCCTGCAGTATGTAGATGGATTGCTGATACTGTACTGTGTTGTACTTTTAAATGGGGTGGATGCTGCAGTCCTGCGAATGTCCTCTTTGCCAGAGATACCTAGAAACTATGATGAACCTGTTAGCAGTTTGCCATCCATTCCTTATTGCAATATTACTAGCTTATCATTTTTTTAAATGTAAGATAAGCAGTTTATTCCTCAAGGGCAACAGAAACTTTATTTGTAGATGAAACAATGAAATATAATGTTGTTTGCTAGCAGCAACCTCTTCATTAGTTACATATCTCCTTAATGTGGAATTATTTAGATGACTTTTACTTCTACATATTTACTGATACTGGTGGAGTATAGTAGTTTGAGTAGACTTTTATGATGGAAATGTTCTGAATTGGGCAGTTTTGTCATTATTGGTTCATGCATTTTGTTTTGTTGCTTACTGGAAAAATGTTCAAAACAATACATTTAAAATGCACTCAAACGAGTGTGCTGTATTGTACAAAGAATATAATTTAATACAGTCAGGAAGGTGTATCAAAGAACACATGTATGTTTTGTGTGCAAGGGGCCTATGATTTGAAAACAGCCCAAAGGTAATCTTTATCTGCCACTGGACAGATGCATTTTCTTTGAATGTGGGTTTCAATAAATGTGAGTTTCAAGAGCAGAGAAGTTTTAATGCCAAGTCTATTTTCATTGTGATACTGTATTGCTTTGTTTAGCAGATGTCTATTAGTGTTTGTGCTGTAAAATGTAAAATAAAAGTTTTAAATTAAATCAGATAATCATAGTAGAAGTAAAGCAGCATGCACATTACAGTGTTTATGGTAAATGGAGTGAAATAGCCAAGTAATAGGACAATGGAATGGCTGCAGGGGGACTCTGTGGCCATATTTTGATTGTCTGTTCTTCAGTTTGTGTTTGAAATGTGGTATCCCACAATTTCATTAGAGTGGGTGGGTCTACATAATTATGTATGCAAATTTTATGTTAATCAGTGTACAAATTTGTACCTATTTTCATGGGCCTTTGTCAAGATTTTTGATGTTTCCAGGTTGACACGTATGCTGGAAGAGGTGTAGCAGCTGCCAGGTGGGAGCTAAAGTTCTCATTATGCCAGGTGTCTGCAGTGAAAGTGTAGTCAGTATCAAACAACAAATTTGAAATACTTCCAGGTTTATTGCAAATAAACCTCAGACTGGTGTTCAGTACCTTAAATGGGAATGCTAGAGAATAGATCCCAGTCACCTTCCACTTACGCAAAAGGAGAATTCTAACTACTATCCAAAAATAGATTGGGCTCCCAAGGGTATTTTACCACATGATGGGATCTATAAAGTCAAGAACCCATCATAGAGATATGGTCAAAGACACCCACAGTGGCCAAGTTTTAGTGATCACCCCTGTGCTTATATAAAATATACAGACATCCATGTAATGAAAGACAGGATTTGGCAGTCAGTGAGAGGAATAGGGTTGTGCCATAAGTACACTCAGCATCCAATATCACAGTGAAGGTGGGCTTGAAGGGCAATAAAGAGTGTAGTCCAGTCTGTAAAGTAGTCACTGAAGAGACAGAATGGAGTTATGTAGTTTAAAAGAAAAAGGAGCAGCACAGTTACAGGTGAACAGACCAGGCAATAATGATGAGGGAATGTGAAAAGAAAGGAGAAGAATTTTAGGATTAGAAGGAAAAATCCATAAAAATGAAACCAGCAGGGGACAGAATATTACAGAAAGAGCTGGGAATGAGTTTAGAAAGAGAACTCATTCATTGACGTAAAGGGGTAGCCTCATGCAGGTTGCAATGGTTTACATATGCACGAATAATATCTCAGTCAAAGAGGAAAGAGCAAGCAAATGCAGTCGAAGGAACCAAATCCCAGTTACAGCCTGAACCAGGGGAGGGTGACAAAATGGAAGAATAAGGATATGTAAAACTGAACACAGGAGAAAGAGGAAAAGAGTCTAATAACGATAAACAAAAATTATAAGAAAACTGTTGATGGTATAAAGTAATTTTAAGTGATGAAATCATGAAGGAAAGAAAAGGTGTCCCAAACAATAATACAAAACTCTATAGACTGGGTCCAGTAGAGAAATACAATTATAGCAGGAGAGAGAAAATACAGTTTGACTGAATAAGCTTAAAGGCCACTTAACTTTCAGAGTGATATAGTGGTCTGAGACTGGAATAAACAAGAGATAAAACAAACCAGTTCAAAATAAATAAACAATGAGAAATAAAATAAACTGTAAAAGCCTTGAGATTTCATGGCTAAGAATGGTTGTGCTGATCAAAGGTTATGCTTCGGTATGTACTCTTCAGTTTGTAGTTTAATACCTGGAAATTTGTAGGCTTGGGGTAAAATTGACTTTGGGATTCAGAAATATTGCTATCAAAGGTAAGTCATATTTACTGCTGGTGGCACAAAGTTCCAATTCAGAGACAGCCCCACTACAGTGCTTTTAGTTGAGGAGGTGCAGGATTGTGACAGGCTGTATCTCAAGCTTACCACAAATGTATCAGTGAAATCAAGGAAAGAATCAGGTAACACAGAAAAGTGTTTTAAAAATCCAATTTTAATCAATAGGTAAGCACTTTCTTACCTTCATGCACTTCATCAGACCAGAAAACTAATAAAATATAGACACTTTGTATATAAAACCAATTAATTCAATGAACTAGACTATGTAATTCCAATGCCAATTTTAAAGGCACAGTGTCATTCAAGTCAAACATCTTATTGGCTTTCAACATCAAAATCTTCCTGTGCATGGGTACTCCCTTGAAGATACATTCACTGCTATTTTAGTGCTTTAGAGACAGGATAAGGACAGATGGTATCTATGCAAGAGCAACATATGTTCTACCACGAGCTTCCAGCATGACTAAATCCAACTCTAGAATAGGTAAAGCCTGTGGGTGCAGCTGTCGATTTTGGAAAGTGTTTGCCTGTTTTGAGTTAAACGTAGTGGAAATTTGAAAATGTATTTAGTTTCTTGTTTCTTTAGTGTTTTTATTTAAGCAAAAAATCTGGGAAACTGACATTGATTCAAACAGTGATGAAGAGCAACAGATGCATGTAAAATCAGCCTGCCAAACATTAGTGTACACATGGAAACATATATTCAAAATAACTGATATGCAGAATATGAGAAAGTAATAACTTTTTATGAATGGCCACCTTAATGTATGGCATTGCAAGTATAGACATAATGCAAAGAATACTGTATTATATTAAGACGTGTATGGTGCAAATAATGTTACAGGAGACACATTTGGGTAGAAATGAGAATAATGTGAATTTGGCTTGGAAAATATTTCAGAATGGACATACAGCAGAGTATCAGGGACAAAGAAAAAAATGGGAGTAATAATAGTGTGAGAAGGGCTTCAATAGTGATAGAAAGAGAAACAAAAGACACTAATGTAAAATCTGTGGCAATATGGTGTTATTAGCAGAGCATGTATTTGTATATTAGGGACCACAAGAACATTTTGGAAGAAACAATTAGCTTTCATCAGGGAATATTACTGATGTGTTGGTACTGGAACCTGATTTATAATAGTGAATATGTATTAGGGGACCTAGAAAAGAAAATATAATTAAAAATTGCATATTTCTGAAGAAATATATGAAAATATTTTGAATGGAAGATGTGAATTTAGTAGCAGGAACTGAGAGAGAGTTTATACATTATTCCCCAAAGTGCGATAACTGGTCTATGAATTGTATTTCACAGCAGACTGGTTATTTAATTGCAATCTCTGAAACATAGCCAATACAGTATGCAACTAATAAGACTAAGATAAAGATGCAGGGAAATGAAGTAAAAATGAAACACTGTTGCTTTCCTACTTATTTATTAAAAGAAGAGGAATTTAAGGAATGGGTAGTAGAAATGACTTGGGAGTTATTAGGGAAGACAGATTTTTAAGAAGGGATAGCAAGGGAGTAAGATAAAATGAAAATTAGTTTAAAATATGGTCCGAATAAGAGAGAAAGAAATATGGGAAAGAAGTAATAGGAATTATTTTGAAAGGCTGACAAACTTTTATTTAATTATTTATTGCTTGAAATTTGTTTTCCAGGAAATTCCAGCTGGATAATGTTACCCATTTTCAGTGGAGGCCTGGTGAGAAAAGCTCCACAAATAAAATAACGAAAAAATACAAATACGTAGGTGACAATTTACATCATATTACAATATACTATAAATACATAGATTAATACACATATGACATGCATAATAATACACATATACCATCATCAAAACAAGATAAATACAATATCATGTTACATTGAAATGTGATGTCATGCTATAAGTATGATAGTTTATTACTCACTCATAAAGCAAATGTCAGAGCGGAAAAATTCAAACAATGGACAAGGAGGAGAATAAGAGAGAAGAGAGTGATAAAAAGTGTTTGTTAGAGGTATGAAGTGGGGGTAGTTATGAGAGGCAGGAGAAATGATGAATAAAAGCAGGATTAAGAGTAAGGAGAGTAAGAGTAACAGAATTGAAAACAAGGAAAATGATAGATAGGATGTATAAAAGTATTAAAGGAGAAGGAGCTAAGATTTTAGCCAGGAGAGCAGTAAGTGCAAAGCCAGGAGGCTGAGAGTAATTATTTTAGTTGCATCTTCAATAAGTGAATGTTATAGGTTCATAGGTTCATAGGTAGGTACTAGGCTATCTGCCCTAGGGCATTTATAAGCCTAGCCAGAATGTGTTGGCTTTCACCTCCCTTTTAGACTAGATTCCTGAGCCTCTGTCCAGCAGGGCCAAAGAAGTAATCCCAGGAGTAAATTTACAATTTCCCATCCACTCTTCAAGATTTCTCTTGAAGAAGGTCAGCGAGGGGCTCTGCCTAACACGGACTGGGATTCTATTCCAGAGCAAGGGAAGCCTTTGGGATATGAATCTATCCCTCCAGCATGTCCTATTTATTTTTGTGCTAATTTTTAAATCCCTGGAGCGTGTAGCTCTAATGGAGTTGGTTTTCTTGAGGTGGAGCATGTCCAACAATTCCGGGTTAGACATGGCCTTGTACATCAGGCAGAGATTGCCTCTGAGTAGACAGTAAGCAGCTGAGTAGAGCTGGAGTTTCTTTAGTCGAGCTGCATAGGGCATCTGTTTGAGGCCCACGATCCTCTTGGTGAGGTATTTTTGAGGTCTCCCCAGCTGTTGCAGGTGTCAGGTAAGGTACATCCCAAATGGGGCATTGTACTCAATTATGGGCCTGATGAGCGATGAGTAGAGGGGCACAATGACCTCTCTTGATCTAGATGTGAACCCTTTTGTGATTACGTGAGCTATATAGAAGGTTTTTCTATCCACTTTGGCAATGATTGTCAAAGGAGAGGTTACTATCTACTTGGGTCCCCAGATCCTTAATTACTTCTTCCGTACTTAGTGGATTACCTCCTATGTGGTAGTTTGTGGGCACTTTGTTCTTCCCAAAGGGGATGACTATGCACTTTTTGGCATTTAGCTTGAGGCCGTGGTTCTGACACCAGGTATCCATTTCCGTAAGGCCCTTCTGGAGGATGCTTGTGTTAGCCAGTAAGTCAATTATGGCTCCCAGTTTGCAATCATTTGCGAACTTGGTAAGCCACAGTCCTCCCGTATTTGCCTGTACCTCACAGAAGTATATACCGAACAAGAGGGGTCCCAGGACTGAGCCCTGTGGGACACCACTTGTAACCGGTTTAGAGTTGGACATGGCACTTGTGACTCTGACCATGTGAGTTCTATCCCTGAGCCAGTTTGCAACCCATCTTGTGACATATGGGTTAATATTTAAGCTGGTAAGCTTATTTATGATGCCAGAATGGGGTATTGTGTCGAAGGCCTTTGCGAGGTCAAGGTAGGCTGTGTGGACTACCTTTCCCTCATCTATGGATTTGGTTACTATTTCAAAGAAGTCAACTAGGTTTAAGAGGCAGGATCTGCCTTTAACAAAGCTGAATTGGGTAGGGTCCAGTGTTTGGAGGTTCCCAATGTCTTTGTTTATGAGATCCATGATGATGCACTCCATAGCCTTGCAGACCAGGCTAGTCAGGTTAATAGGGCGATAGTTCCTGGGATCCGTTGTGGCGCCACCTTTCTGGTGCAGGATCACTGTTGCTGTACGCCATTTTTTGGGTACATAACCTGTGGTAAGGCTGAGTTGGAACAGTGAATTTATGTAAGGGTTTAGTTCATTTTGAAGGTCTCACCAAACACCATGATAAGACGCAGCCTGGGATACCATCTGGTCCCATTGATGCTGTCTTTTTTACTTTGGAGAGGGTTGCTTTCACCTGTGTGTCTGTGATGTCTGGGGGACTGCATTCTTCTGGGATAGACACTGGCCCTTTTGGGGGGGAGGGGGGGTAAAGTTTGCACTGAACCTGTCCGCCAGGATGTTGGCAATGTCAGTGGGTTCAGTGTATTTTGTGCCATTTTGCACCAGCTCAGAGCAGATCTGAGTGTTGCCACAAAGATTCTTGACGTAGCTAAAGAACGCCTTGTGATTATCTTTAGAGTCTTTGGAGATTTTTCTTTCAAAGCTAGCCTTTGATGATTTTATGAGGGATCGAAGTTTCTTGCTAATACTGATCAGGGATGCCTTCCCTTTTTGGGATTTTGCCTCCTTCTGTTGTATAGCTTATTTATGGCCGGGGTCCACCAGACTGGTTTCCTGTTTTTGGAGGAGTGAGTCTTGGTTTTACTTGGGATGCAACGATCCATGCATTCCTGTAGGTGCTCACAGAGTGCATTTGTAAAGGATTCTGTGGTTTGGGTAGCATTTTCCATTAGCCCGGGGGCTTTGAAACTTTCCACCTCATTCTTGAAGAGTGTGAAGTTTGCTGTAAGGGTTTACCTCTGGTGTGGAACATTGTGCCCCCATGTTGATGATGACCAAGTCCAATATGTTAAATCCAAAAACAACAAAATGCCCCCAACTGTCTAAAAATAGGAAAACAAGCAAAAACAAAGACAGTATGTTCACCAAAGATAGTGGCTCCAGATATAACAAATCCACGAGCTGCTAAAATCCAAAATCAAACTTCCTTTAATGAACTGATACCAAAATAAAAGCAAGAAACAAAATAAAAAGTCCCTTAAAATCCACACGATAAGCGCTTTCGACAAGTGTCTTCCTCAGATTGTAATGTAGAAGATGGGACCAGCACTGATCTTTAAAATGAAGGCTTTTAATTTTCTGACCAATCCAAACACAGGTTGAAATGCTATCAGCCAATCCATGTGGGTATTTCACCTCCTTATTTGCATACAAGAGCACAATCACTTCCGTTTCCCACCTTTTTGAAGACACAGCCTAATATGCAAATTAAGCTGTGTAATCAACCAATCAGATGCATATGCGCTAGTGATTGGTGGAAGATCGTACATTTTTTTAATCACAACCCTTGTTTAGTAGCTTGCCTTTGCATGACATAACCTGATAGTAAGCCAGCAATCTTTAAAATAAGCTGTATATAAAAAACAGCTTAGAAACAGTCATTATATAACTAATCAACAAAATACGTGAAACCAAGCATTCCAGTATGCATAACACAACCCTCTGCTGACAATTCATGAACTGTGCTTTGTTTATAAAGCTCAAAAAATTATTTCATGAAATCTTAGAATTAGCTGTGTGGATGAACAGCCAACGACTCATCCGTTAAACCTCTCTGTCAAATCATTTTACAGTATTCAGACAGCTTTCGCTATCATAGGAACTTATAAACCTATGTTCGCTAGTGCACACTAATATTTTATGCTTGCTTGTGGTGGTCTTGAGTATGTTTCTATAAGAAATGTGAGGCATCAATAGTGGTTAACAACACTGGCTACGTAGACTTGAGTAAATGCATTCATATTTACTTTAAGCAGCTTCCTTACACCCAGTAACTTTGAAAACCTTTGAAAAACTTTGAAAGCTGAACAATGCCCCTCTGGTATGGTAGCCAAGAGTAATTTGTTATCATAATTAAAAATTTCTTTAAATTTCAAAGTGTCCTTGCTTTCTGTTATTATTCGTCAATAATAGTCTATCTGATGCATACTTTTCTTACAGCAAGGTGTGCAAGCTTGAACGCACAACTAAGGGACTTCAATAAAAATCCCTTCAACATGAGTTTGAATAATTTAGATACTGACTCCCTTAACATCAGTTGTTATATAAAACTAATAAATTTGCTTTAACACACAATTAGAGAACATCAAGAAAAGGTAATTTGTTTATGGATTTGATAAATAAGGGTGGTTCCTCCTTTAATATCAATTGTGTCTCTGTGATGTCTGGGGGACTGCATTCTTCTGGGATAGACACTGGCCTTTTAGGGGGGAGGGGGGTAAAGTTTGCACTGAACCTGTCCGCCAGGATGTTGGCAATGTCAGTGGGTTCAGTGTATTTTGTGCCATTTTGCACCAGCTCAGATCAGATCTGAGTGTTGCCACCCAGATTCTTGACATAGCTAAAGAACGCCTTGTGATTATCTTTAGAGTCTTTGGAGATTTTTCTTTCAAAGCTAGCCTTTGATGATTTTATGAGGGATCGAAGTTTCTTGCTAATATTGATCAGGGATGCCTTCCCTTTTTGGGATTTTGCCTTATCATGTAATAGTTTCCTCCTTCTGTTGTATAGCTTATTTATGGCCGGGGTCCACCAGACTGGTTTCCTGTTTTTGGAGGAGTGAGTCTTGGTTTTACTTGGGATGGCATGATCCATGCATTCCTGTAGGTGCTCACAGAGTGTATTTGTAAAGGATTCTGTGGTTTGGGTAGCATTTTCCATTAACCCGGGGGCTTTGAAACTTTCCACCTTGTTCTTGAAGAGTGTGAAGTTTGCTTTTGATAAATGTTTCACAGTGGTTTCCTTGGCTGGGGGTGGGGTCAGGATGTGGATGTCCATTGTGATTAGTTTATGGTCTGATCTTACCAACAAGGGGTTTACCTCTGGTGTGGAACATTGAGCCCCCATGTTGGTGATGACCAAGTCCAATATGTTGTCCCCTCTTGTGGGAGTGGTGACCAGTTGTTCCATGGCATTTGAGTTTATAAACTCCAGGAACCATTGGGCAAAAGAGTTGGGACTTGAGTAATTTTCCCAGTCAATGTTTGGG
Organism: Protopterus annectens; assembly: GCF_019279795.1. Lineage (NCBI taxonomy): Eukaryota > Metazoa > Chordata > Ceratodontiformes > Protopteridae > Protopterus > Protopterus annectens. The sequence continues at coordinate 1,205,390,824 of NC_056745.1, read as the reverse complement.
TAGCTGAAATCCCCCAATATCATGGTGTTTGGTGAGACCTTCATATTCTCCAATGTTCTCAGGAATGCCAAGTGGGGGTCCTGAGACAAGGTGGGTGATCTGTAGCTGGCTACAAAATGAAAAGCAGTTTTACCTACTGTTAGTTGCACATGAATGGTTTCCACTGCCTCGTGCAGTGCCAGTAACCTGGAGGTGTGTGCATCTTTGATGAAAATGGATACTCCACCACCTTTAGTATTTCGGTCCGAGTTCTGGGGCCGAAAAGAATGGTATGAGTTGAATCCTGGTAGTGCTGGGGTGCTCTCTGGGACCTTGAACCAGGTTTCTGTTACTGCACAGATATCAATTTTCTCCATACTGAGGAGTGCCTCAAGTGCGTGCATCTTGAGGTTTAGACTTCTGGCATTGAGTAGCATTACCCTTAGTTTTTTGTTTCTGGTATTGTCTATGGAGGTGGGTTTGTCTTTTGATCCTTGCCTAAAAAAGGCACTATGGGGGTAGCAAGAGCCTTAGCTAGTATTCGAAAGCCTAAGGGTGACAGGTGCAAGCCTTCCCTGGTGAAGCAACGTGGCTTGTCGATCATGTCATCCCAGGCTGACAGACACTGGATCCCCTTTGAATGACACCAATAGCTTAGCCAATTGTTAAAATTGATCATTTTGTCTTTATACTGTGGCATCATTCTTGGTGAGGGCAAGATGCTACTCAGGGTCAGGGTCATACCGGCCTGGGCTATATGATCAGGGAGCTCCTCTATGTCTCTTATCATGTAGTCCAGGGAGGTACATCTCAGGTCATTCACTCCAACTTGGACAATGATAGAGTCATATTTGTACCTGCTGTGCAGTGACCTGAGTGCTTGTGTTATGTGGTGGATCCTGGCACCCGACAGGCAGCTTACAGTGACCTTCACCTTGTTCAATCTAGTGAGTGGGACGTCAGTGTGCCTGACAATAGAGTCTCCAATTACTAGTGTATTAGGTGTGTTATTTAGCCTTAGGGGCTGCAACTGCGTGGCACACTGACTTTGTGAAGTATGTGATACGTGAAAGTTGTTGTGAGGTAGCGGTTGCTTGGATGTCTGCTTTGGAGGTCTCTGTTGCTTTGGCAGATTTTTATTTAGAGCCTCCGAGTATGTTTTTGTGAGTTCATGTGTCTTGTTTGCTGGTGCAATTGGTCTATGTGAGACTGGTTTTGTGGTGCGAGTGGTTTCCTTCTCTTCCTGACTGACTGTGCCAGTCTTGGGTTGAGAGAGCTCGGCCACCAGTTTGGCTTTATAGTTGCATCTCTCACATATATTTGAGTTTGTTGAAAGGAGGAGAGGGTTGTCTGTGTACATAAGGCAATTGTAACATTGCCTCAAGATTCCCAGATTCACCAGCCAGACTGGACAGTATACCTGAAACTGCGCTTTGGACATGCCTGGATGGTTTAAAGAACTGATTTATTGATTGTCTGGAATGGACGAATAGGGGGCCTTGTACTTCTGGATAGTATAAGGGGGTGTAGTGCTAAAGTTTGTTAGTGCTTACTGAGAAATTTGAGCAAGTGCTGGGCTGTAGAATGAAGGCTGAGTGCTTATATTGAGAGTTTGACTAGTTCTAATGGAAAAATGAAAGAGCAGACTTTGTGGAGCTGGGAATAGTTTAAAACTGCTTAAACGGCGCTGCGCGACATTGCACTATGTGCATAATCACGCAAAACCGTGCAAATGCGGGTTTTAAGGCAGGGAACTTGAAAGAGATAGGAATTAGCCCAAAACGGCCAATGAGCTACTAGTTGCTGGGCTGAGACCACTCCTCCAGGGACAGATAAGCTGCTCAAAGCTCCCCACTCTCACTGGTGAACAGAGAAGCTTCCTCCTATCCAAGTAAGGATATGGGCAACAAAGGAACTTATACCACAGCCCAAAATTCAGCAAAACCTGAAATCTGGACTACTGTAGTTCAGAATAGTTGGGAAACAAGGATTTTTTTTTTCTTTTTTCAACAGAACAACAGTAACTTAACAGAAAAACACTGTAAATGCTTTAAACAGGCTAGCACACTTGAGTGTGCAGCCTACAACAGTTAAACAACACAAAAATGTTTTAAAGACGTGCAGGAACAGTAAAAATGCAAAAACAAGCTTTTTTCAGATATTAGAATAGCTAGAAACTCGCCTTTTGGCGAGAATATGCAGTCGCTAGTAGAAAGGCAGAGAAAAAATACTTAATCTGTTTAAAGTCTCTCTTTTCATCTCTCTGCTGCTTGTAACACTCTGCAGGACCACGAGGAGCTGTGCTGAGTCTGACACAAGCGCAGAACCGTGCAAATGTGATTTTAAGGCAGGGAACTTGAAAGAGATAGGAATTAGCCCAAAATGGCCAATAAGCTACTAGTTGCTGGGCTGAGACCACTCCTCCAGGGACAGATAGGCTGCTCAAAGCTCCCCACTCTCACTGGTGAACAGAGAAGCTTCCTCCTATCCAAGTAAGGATATGGACAACACAGGAACTTATACCACAGCCCAGAATTCAGCAAAACCTGAAATCTGGACTACTCTAGTTCAGAAAATGTGGGAAACAAGGATATTTTTTTTTTCTTTTTTCAACAGAACAACATTAACTTAACAGAAAAACACTGTAAATGCTTTAAACAGGCTAGCACACTTGAGTGTGTAGCCTACAACAGTTAAACAACACAAAAATGATTTAAAGAAGTGCAGGAACAGTAAAAATGAAAAAACAAGCTTTTTTCAGATATTAGAATAGCTAGAAACTCACTTTTCGGTAAGAATATGCAGTCACTAGTTGAAAGGCAGAGAAAAAAATACTTAATCTGTTTAAAGTCTCTCCTTTTATCCCTCTGCTGCTTGTAACACTCTGCAAGACCACGAGGAGCTCTGCTTAGTCTGAAACAAGCGCAAAGCCATGCAAATGCAGGTTTTAAGGCAGGGAATTTGAAAGAGATAGGAATTAGCCCAAAACGGCCAATAAGCTACTAGTTGCTTGGCTGAGACCACTCCTACAGGGACAGATAGGCTACTCAAAGCTCCCCACTCTCACTGGTGAACAGAAAAGCTTCCTCCTATCCAAGTAAGTATGTGGGCAACACAGGAACTTATACCACAGCCCAGAATTCAGCAAAACCTGAAATCTGGACTACTCTAGTTCAGAAAAGGTAATTTTTTATTTATTTATTTTTTCTTTTTTCAACAGAACAACAGTAACTTAACAGAAAAACACTGCAAATGCTTTAAACAGGCTAACGCACTTGAGTGTGTAGCCTACAGCAGTTAAACAACACAAAAACGATTTAAAGAAGTGCAGGAACAGTAAAAATGCAAAAACAAGCTTTTTTCAGATATTAGAATAGCTAGAAACTTGCTTTTCTGCGTGAATATGCAGTCGCTAGTAGAAAGGCAGAGAAAAAAATACTTAATCTGTTTGAAGTCTCTCTTTTCGTCTCTCTGCTGCTTGTAACACTCTGCAGGACCACGAGGAGCTGTGCTGAGTCTGAAACAAGTGCAAAACCATGCAAATGCGGGTTTTAAGGCAGGGAACTTGAAAGACTCTTCAGACCCAGGTTCATATAGACCTGTTTCAATTTTAAACCATCATTATAATGTATTTATGTTTATACTAGCTAAGAGAATGGCAAATGTGTTGTCAAAAGTGGTAAGTACGGATCAGTGTGGTGTTGTGGTGGGGAGGCAAACATATGACAATATAAATAAAACTTATGATCGAAAGTGAAACAGAGTATAAGGAAATACTGGTATTATTGGTGGGTCTTGATGCAGAGAAAACATTCAATAAAGTCAGTGTAGATTTTATGAATAGGGCATTGGTAGCATTTATTTTCCCTGACAGAATAACAGGGTCAATAAGGAGGATATATGAAGGGTTGGAGGCAAGAATTAAGGCAGGAGATTTCTTTCCCACAAGATGCATTTGAACAGAGGAACCAGGAAGGGAACATTCTCTTCCTCTTGGTTATTTGCTGTGGATTTAAGACTGTTACCAATGAAAATAAGGGACTCACAAATTCAAGGTATAAATAGTATGGTAATCAAGAAAAGTTAGATTTATTATCAGATGATATTATGTTTAACTTGATAAATCCAGAAAAGGACATTTCATTGTTGTGGATCATTTTGAGAGAGTTTCATGTCAGGATATAAAATAAATGAGCAAAAAACAAAGACTATAGCAATAAACTAAGTACCTGGAAATGAATTGGGGACATGATAAGGTAGAGTATTAAGTGTATAGATTAAAAATTATTCTAATATTGAGGATAATGATATGTGGGAAGAGAATAAACACAAGATAATACAAAAACTGAGAAGTTGGAAGCTCTTGATTGAAGATATGGATAGTAAGATACAAGCCGTGAAGATATTTTTAGTCCCTTGAGTTTTATATATAATGGTCACACATATTTGTATCAGTCAGAGGAGCTGTTGTGGATGATAATTAATGAGGATTTGAAGGAATTTATTTGGTGGAAGCAGCAGTTAAGGGGGTTAAGTTGATTCTCCCCATAGTGCAAGGTGGTTTGTGATTACTTGATTTGAAGAGCTATGCAATTAAGGCTCATAGTTATAACTCTGGCAGAACATTATAAATCAAAGTAGAAAAAAATGGTGTTGAAATGGGGAGTTCATTAAATAAGAAGAAAGTAGGATTTTTGATACAGGCCCTTAAAAAGAATAATAGCAATCATATGGAATATTATACGTTAGCAGAAAACAATGTAAAAAATAAAGCCAACACAAGAATGGAAAATAGATTTTTATCAGTAGTGATGACTGCAAGTAGAGGGTTAGAAAATAGGAGAGGGGGCTGGAATTTAATGGAGAAAATCAGAAGATGAATCAAGGAATTTGGAACAAATAACTAGGGAGGAAAAATGTAGTAGAGTAGTATAAAGCCAAGCTTAAGTTTGGACTGCAGGTTAGGGACTACCTTCCCTACCAGGGACTGATAACGGCACAAGCAAAGAGAAAAGGGTAGGAAAGGGTGCAATGAAAGGTCAACTGGTTGTGGTTTTAATTGAATCTATTACAGAAGCTGCTGTTAAAAAATGGTAATGAATAGAGCATATAAAATATTGCATATCGGAACAGGTTAGAAAACATTGTGACGGGTAATTGAAAAGGCAATTCACAAAGAAACAGTGGGAGGACATCTCTGGGTTCCCAAGTATGCCTCAAAGCCCAGAATGTTTAAGATTTTTGCAAGGAAATGTCTACATACATATTTTTATATCCCAAGCAAACTTCAGAGAATTATCCCCAAGTAGATAGCAAATCAATAACTGGAGACATGTTTTTGTGAATGTAATGAGTTGGCAGATTTAAAAATTCTCTACAGAGTACATTATCAGAAATGTGAGGGGAACAAATTATTAAACTAAGGAAATTATTCTTTTGAGCTGTGATATAGAATCTGAGCTGCCTAGACATATTAAGACTTTTCCAAGTTTAATGCTGTTGGGTGCCAAACAAGCAGTTACGAGAAAATGGAACTCAAAATCTAAACCAGCCATAACTGAAGTAATGATATTGTGAAGGAGGTAAAAGAACTGTAGGTATGATCTTTAGAAAAGAGAATTAGCAAATTACATAGAAATAAATGCAATTTTTCAGCACAATGCCCACAGAATAATGTTCAGGAGGAGGAGGAGTGAAATACAAGGAGAGGCAGGAATTGAGCAATTTGTGTAATGTCAAAGTGACTGAAAATTGTTAAAAAGAAACTGTATATATTTACTGCATAAAAATAATAAAAATGGAAATATTGTTATGATTTGTTTTCTTTTCCTATTACTGTATATATACCCATATTGCATGTTAAAAAATATGTTGCTTTATAAAGATATTTAGAAAATAAGTAGCAGTAGCACAAAACAGACTTGATTTAGTTTCTTATCATTACTGTAGAATTGTGGATGACTGAATATGGTTTACTACTGAAATTGCGAACATCACTCAGTCGACTGTCGTATGGTCGAACGCATAAGGTCGGAAACACAGATGTCGAAGACTTTATAATCAAAGTTTTTAACATGGGTCGAGGTAGGTGTACAGTATTATTCCCTACTACAACCATCTTCCCTACCTCGACCCATGTTAAAACCGTTCCTCGATTGATTATAATGTCTTCGACATCTGTGTTTCCGACCTTATGCGTTCGACCATACGACTGTCGACCGAGTGATGTTCGCAATTTCAATAGTAAACCCTGAATACATATGTATAAATACTCACCACTGCATTCCTTCACATGCATTAACAAGAAACAGCAGCCACCCTCTTAGACATGACAGTGTGCTTTATTCTGAAGGATTTAATAATGCTTGACACTTCAGTTTGATACCAGAATGGTCAGTCAAGTTGGTCTTTCCTGTCTTATAGTTGCAGCATCATGTAGGAATGTTGAAGTGAAGTGCAAGATGTCAGTCTCTGTTCCTTCCTGTATACAGGCTTCAACAAAACCACGCCATGCTCTTGCCATGTTTATGTTGAGATACACTCCCGTGAAGTTGATTGATGACTCATGCCAAAACTTTATTTTGTGTGTGTGTGTGTGTGTGTGTGTGTGTGTGTGTGTGTGTGTGTGTGTGTGTGTGTAGGGCATCCACATTTAAATGAGTACATATCAATGCTGCCGTTGTGACTCAAATTATAGCATTTGGTATATCAGGATGCTTAAAATAATTGCATGGAGATCACTTACATGCAGTCTCTGTCATTAGCGTATATTTCAGATTATGTCACTGTACAGGAAATCAGACCATGGGATGCAAACTCAGATGCATAAACCTGTGGTTCCAACTTCTTAAAGCTCTACAGCTGTATATTACCTCTGTTTATTACAAATATTCACACTTACTTAGCTATGAGATAATATACTTTAGAAAGTATACAAACCTCATGAATGTATTTTATATACATTTTGCATGCCTACACTTCATGGTATTGCAGTATATGGATCTATACTAAATCATGGAACACTTAGAAAAGCGAACGATGATTTATCGACCCCATGTAAGCGAAAGCTTACAAACTCGAATGCTTAGAACAGAGATTTTTTTTCCAAGGAAAAAAAATTGCTGTTCCAAAAAAAAAAAAAAAACAAACACTTAAAACATAACATAAAGTGTGGGGGGGGCTTCACCCCCCCTACTTAAATATATCAACTCCGAGATCACACTACAGTGACGAAAATGGCAAAGTAATGGACACGGCCAAACGATTTCTTTCCCAGGGAAAGAATTTGCTTATATTCCACTTCATCATTTTGCCTTTTCGTCTTTTCAAGTTCGACCAAGATGCATTCGAAAGAATGTGTCTTCAGTCATCTAACAGGAACCTCATTATTTAATAAATACTATTCTTCCGATCATTTAACATTTACAATTAAAATATTACCTTTAGCTTTCAATATACAATGGCATTTCAATGTTAACTTGTACTTTTATTCAGTGTTTCATATACAAAGCTGAAACACATTATCTGTCAGTTTCTCAATAATCTAGTACAAATATCTGGAAGAGTCTATTGTCTGTACTTGTACTGCCAATATACTGAAAATAGTAACGTGAATCAAAACTGTAGCTAGGGTGAGAGGAAAAGGACTGATGCCCCAGGCACAGGATACAAGATGGCAATATCAACATTATGGATGATATGCTGATCACTCCCTACTTTTGCTGGGCAGCTGCCCAGATATGCATGAGTGCAGTATCAATATTTATTTAATCTGACACAGCGGCTCAAATGATTTGCCTGCAGTGTGTATGTGTGAGTATAAGTGTCTTAAAATGGCAGTAAGGAGCTAGCATGGCTCTGTTTCTACAGTTTTTGAAAGGTGTGTGTAAGGGTTGCTCTATCTTCAGAGGATAATTTTTGATTCTAAGCTCAGGAATACCTTTTTTTCTGTTCTTAACTCTCATCGGGATGTGTAAATTGGATTTTACCCAGGAAGTCAATTGACCTAAGTAATGTCTCCTTCATACAGTCTGTAAGTATGTCCTCCATTCAAATGAACAATTCCCAAGTCGTCTATTGCTGCTTATGGAAATGCTTCTGTATGCATCTTATTGGATACCTCTCTAGAACATTTGTGACATACCTCTTGGCTGATGGCTTCATAAGAACAGCTGCTGTATTTATGATGGATTCTGTTGCATGTAACCATTTTAAGCCACTGTCACTGTTTTCTTTCTCAGCAGCTTTCCATCTTCAGTATTGATTACAAACAAATCTTGGCTGCTGACACTTCGTAACACCTATTCTGACTTTACTCAATACCGCTGCTGCTGTTCTCCTTTTCTTATCTAGACGCACAGGAATTTTGTCCTAAGTGGATTGCTTTCAGTCTCTCTCTTGTACTGAAATTACATTTTCTAGGTAAAATAATGACACTCAGTAGGTAGTCTTTGCTTACGTCTATCAGCCATTACTAGCTCAGACCTAAGGTTCATCCATAAGGCTAACATTACAAAAAGCCAAATGACTTTCCATTTCTGCCAGAATAATATTTCTTCTAAATAACCTAACATTCAAACTTCTTAATCATCAATATTGTCCACCATTTGCAAATAAGTTTATAGTAAGACAAACCGATTGTTATGAAGAAATGGAGGTGTCATATTATACAGAGCACAATTGTCCCTAGTGAATTATGAAAAAGATGTCTCCAAAATTGTACCACCATCCTGGAATAACCTACTCACAAATATTACTTCTATTCACAATTTTCCATGTTTTAAGAAAAGGTGTAGTGCAGTAATTTAAAAAAGAATGTGAAAAAAAAAATGAAATGTGCATGCTTCAAAGTCAGTGGATAATATGCCTGCTTAAAGATGTCTGGCTTTGCAAACTCTGGCATCTTATGTTAAATGTTAAGAAAACAAATGTACAAATTGAGCTTCTTTGTAAACGTGGCTGTTATAATCATTACTAATCATCAGTCTGTATATATTTCTTGATATTGTAAATAATTGTGGTTCATGCAGGATTTCATTGCCTATATCTGCCATGGTTCAATATACATCACAAAATGTATAAAAGTATATGATGGGTTTCTGTTTACTTTAGGACTTCGGTTTTGGCTGAAAAGAGTTTGGAATCAATTCATTTACCTATTGTGTAAGTGATAAATAAATAGCTGAGCCGCCAACAGCTAACTTGCAGGGGAATATTTATATATTACAACAAAATTTGATGTAAAGCTACACAACTGTCATTGTTTTAGCACCTTTGTTGAACTGTCACTTAAGACATAGGCAAACATATATTTGTATAGCATGTTTCTAGTTACAAACATATATCACATATTTTTCGTGAAACTATCATCAATCCAACATTACATAAATTGCTCAATTCCTGCCTTCCCTTAAATCTCACTCATCTTTCTCTAAATATTATTCTGCATGTACTGTTCCCACTATTTCAATTTTTTTCTATGTAGTTTGCTCCTACGCTTTTCTAAAGATCCCACTTCCAATTATTTTATCTCTGTTATAATATTCAATACTTCAAATACAATTGGTTTAGATTTTGATTTCCATTTTCTACTAATTGCTTTTTGGTATCCAGCAGCATTAAATTCAGCAAGCCCTACTATGTCTAGACAATTCAAATCCTGTATCCCAGCTCAAAAAAAAATCCTTAGTTACACCATTTTTCTCACTCAGTATTTCTGACAGAGAACTATGTAGGGAATTTTTGAAGTCTGTCAACTCATTATAGCCTCAAAGCATATCTTCCCAGTTACATCTTTCTTCCCCATCACACCTCCGACATTTGCCATCTACCTGACCTGAGGAAAAATTCTTTGGAGTCTGCTTGGGGTATAAAAATATGTATGCAAATATTTCCAAGCAAGAATCCTAAATATTTTAGACTTTGCTGCATATTTGGGAGCCATGCATATGTTCTCCCATTGTTTCCTTATGAAGTGCTTATCAGATTTCTCTTCCCAATCTTTTCTACCCTTCTCTAATTGATTCCTATAGTTATTGTGCATTTTATAAGCCCTATTAATTACCCCCTTTTTAAAAGACACTTCTATTCTAGATTCAACTAAAAATTCTACCACTGATGGTCTTTCACTTAGGAATCCCCTGTTCCTTTCTCTTTACCTATATCTGATATTAATCCCTGACAGGGAAGGCCGTCTCTAGCCTGCAGTCCAAATGTATACTTGGGTTCTTCTCATTCTACTACCTTTCTGTCTCCATTTATTTTCCATCCCAATATCATGGTTTCTTTGCCATTTTTGTCCAGCAAATTCTAGCTGCCTATTCTGTGTACCCCTAATTGCAGTCATTCCTATTGACAAAAATCTCCTTTCTCCATTCTCATGTTGGCTTAGTTCTTAGAATACTTTCAGCTACTTTATGAATTTAATATTCTATATGGTTGTTCCTATTCTCCCAAAGTATCTGCATCCAAAATCCTACTATCTCCTTATTTCCTGAATTTCCCCAATTTCATCATCACCTCTTTCCACTTTGAGTTATAGCTTTCTGCTTGTGTTCTGTGTATGAGTCTTAACTGTTGAGATGTTAATAGTTGTTGGTAAGACTCATGAGGTTTTTCATGATCTGGACTACGAGTTATTCTATCTAAAGTTCACTGCTTTGATTCTCATTGTTCTGCAAGACTACTTGTGTATTCTGGAATGTTCTAGGGGACAGTTACATTACGTAGCTTATGTCTTGAAAACACAACTTTAAGTGTAATAATAACACCAGCGTGTTTTGTATCCCTTAACTTCATGACTTCTAACCTGAAACAAATCTGTTCCAACTTTATTCTACTCAATTCCTTATAGTACGCAGATTATTGGTTTTGCATAACGGTTAAGGTTTTTACCTCACAAGTATAAGATAGAGGGTTTGATTCTGACTTTGGGTTATTGGCTAGGCTTAAAATGGCCCTTTGGGCAGTTAGCCTCATATTTACCTATGAGCCTATGTAAGAAATCATCTCATCTCTTTCTTTAACTTTTTGTTCTGTCTGCATTTGCAAGCCTGGTCAGTATAATCCTTATGTGTTCCTTTTTTACATTTCATATTTTATAAATATGACTCCTGTACTATTGCCAACATTACTTTACTAACCGATTAGGCGCTGCCATTATCTGCATTAAAATCAGACATTGTATACTGTTAATTTCTTCTTTAAATAAAAATTAAGTTATATAACTTTATTTACAGTAGATTATTGTTATATCTTGAATCATTCTTATTTCTGGATCCTGCTGGGGACACTGATGAGAGAGTTTCCACTTCTCGTTGGTTACTGGAAACTGTGGAATCGCCTAGTTCACTTTCAGTTCTTCCTAAAATGAATACTTTTGTTGCTCTGCTGAATACAAATGACTCAGCATATCTGTTTTATACAATGACTCAGCATATCTGTTATATACGCTTCTTTACTTTACAATTACATTACAGTTTTGCTAACAATGCTCTGCTCAGTCTTTGAGGTGCCTTGCATGTGGCTTTCTTAACTATACTGTCTGTTGGTTTATGGTCTGTTTCTGCCTAAAGAGACTTTTCTTTAAAATATTTATGGAAATATTTACATCCATATACTATGAAAAATTTTGTTCTTACTGGCTGTGCATATTTCCCTTGCATTCCCCAAGTGCTGTTGTATCATAAGCAAATAGTTTAATTTCTTGCAGAATTCCTGCATCAGCACTATTCTAATTTCTATATATCTGTAATACCACTAACTTTTTTACATTAAACTACTTTCATTGTGAGTTCCTCTTTTGCTAACTACTTAAACGTTTCTAAACTCCTTTTATGCTATTTTCTCTAGTCCATTCCACATTAAGTACCAATGATTTCCTTAATGGCAAACTTACAGCAGACAAGTTATAAAAAAGAAAAAAACAAGTGCTGTTGCATCACTCCATTAAATGTCATGAAAACTTGTTTTTCTTCTGGTTAAAGGATTTGCGTTATTTATAGCCCTTACTTTCTCAATATCTGTTTTCAAGCCTTTAGGCATGAAGATGTAACTTATATATCTTTGCTCTCTTACTCAGATTTTATATTTACTGTATTTTTAAACACCTTTATTGAATTATCACTTGTGACATAGGCAAAGCCACATTTATATAAAAAAGTAAACAAACAATATTAACAAGTTCATATTTACAAAAATTATACATCATGTATATTCTTCTATGCACTGTAATCAATCCAGCATTGCATAAATTGTTCAATTCCTGCCTTCTCTTAAACCTCATTCCTCCTCTAAAACATTTTTCTGCATGTATTGTTCCCACAGTTTCCATTTTTTATGTAATTTGCTCCTGCTCTTTTCTAAAGGTCCCATGTCCTGTTCTTTTATCTCTTTTATAACATTCACTAATTCAAGTATGGTTGGTTTAGACTTTGATTTCCATTTTCTAGTAAATGCTTTTTCGGTAGCCACAGAATTAAACTTAACAAGGCCTTACTGTGCTTACGCAATTCATATCCTATATCTAAGCTAAAAAAAAAAAATAATAATAATAATAATTTTCTTAGCTTGCCCAGTATTCCTGACAGAGTATTCTGTAGGCAGTTTTTAAAGTCTGCCAACTCATTACACTTTGAAAACATATGCTTTCAGCTACTTCTGTCTTCCCCATTGCATCTCCAACATTTGCCATCTACTTGAGGAAAAATTCTTTGGAGTGTGTTGGGGGAAAAAAGTACCTATACAAACACTTCCAAGCAAAAAATCCTAAATCTTCTAGACTTTGTTGCATATTTGGAACCATACATATGTCCTCCCATTGTTTCTTTGTGAATTGCTTATCTCATTTCTCTTCCCAGTATTTTCTAATCTCCTCTGACTGATTCTTATAATTATTGTGCAATATTTTATATACCCTACTAATTATCACTTTTTTAATAGCAGCTTTTGTTCTAGATTCATTAAAAACTCAACCAATGCAGGTTTTTTATTTAGGATTCCCCTACCCCTTTTTCTTTCTCTATACTCTGACATAAATCCTTGATAGAAAAGGCAGCCTCTAGCCTGCAGTCCATTTTTCTTCTTGGCCTTGTCCCATTCTAGTACCTTTCCCTCTCTAATTATTTGTTCTCAATACCTTTGCCAGTTTCCTACGGAAAATTCCAGCCCCCTCTTACCTATTCTCTATACACTAATTGCAGTCTTCCCTATGGGCAGCATCTCCTTTCCTGTGTTAGCTTAATTCTTTCTCTTTTTTTTAACAAGAAACATCTTTATTGAATTATCACTTATGATATAGGCATTCATACATTCATATAAATGAAAACACCAAATTGGCATATTTTCAGTTGCAAACACCACACATTACATATAATCTTCTATAAAATCATTGTCAGTCAAACTTTACAAAGCTCATTCAATTCCTGTCTTCTGATAAACCTCATTCCTCCTCCAAAACACCACTTTGCATGTGCTGTTCCCACAGTTCTCAGCCTTCTTTGTGCAATTTGCTCCCACCCTCCTAAAAAAGATCTCATCTCCAGTTCCCCCATCTCTGTCACCATATTCACCACTTCTAGCACAGCCGACCCAGACTTTAATCTCCATTTTTCAGCAACTACCTTCTTGGCAGCCACTAGAATCAAACTCAGCAAGGTCTTACTGTGTCTAGGCAACTTCAATCCTGCTTCACAGCCCCCCAAAAAATCACCTCCCCAGCTACACCAATTTGCTCACACGGCACTCCTGACAGAACAGTCTGCAAGAAACCATCAAAGTCTGCCAACCCACCACATTTCCAAAAAACATGCTCCAATACATCTCCATCACTCCCCCAACACCTGCAGTCCACCCAAGGACAAACTCCCTGGACTCTGCCTGAGGCACAAAAGTATGAATGCAAACATTTCCAAGAAAAGATCCCAAATCCCCTAGAACCTGCTGCACACCTGGGAGCCATACACATATCCTCCCACTGCCTCTCCACAAATCGCTCATCCAGTCTCCCTTCCCAATCCTCCCCAACCTCCCCTGATTAATTTTCACAGCCATAATGCAATATTCTATATGTCCTATCAACTATCCACCTTCCATCAGCAGCCTCTGTTCCAGACTCCACCAAAAACTCCACCAATGCTGATCCTTCATCTAGAATCCCCAGTCCCCTTTCCTTGCCTACACTCTGACATCAATTCCTGACATGGAAGGCAACACCCCAGCCTGCAGTCCAAATGAATTCCTGATTTCTTCCCTTCCACCACCCCTCCCTCTCCAATTATTTGCTCTCAGCACCTTGGCTCCCCCTCCAGTCCTCCCCAGAATATTCCAGCCCTCTCTTGCCCATCCTGTGCAGGCCCAGCTGCAGTGATCCCCATCAGCAGAACATCCCCTCTATATTCCCATCCTGGCCCAATTCTTAGAACACTTCCTGCCACTCCATGAACAGAATACTCTGCACAGCTATTGTCATTCTCCTGAAGAATGTGAATCCAAAATTCCAGTTTCTCCTTATCACTTGAGCTTCTCACCTGCTTTATCATCATTGTCCTTACTGTCAACCCTGAACTAGAGCTCTCCGCCCATGACATGTAGAGCCCTAACTATGTAGCTCCTCAAACCAGACAATCCCAAACCACCCTGCTCCACTGGAAGGACCAACCCACCCCCTCTCCTCCCAGACAAAATCCCCCAACTCTTTATTAATTGCTATCTACAATTTCTCCTATGATTGTTAACAATATGCTTGACTTGTGTTTGAAACTAAAAGGACTAAGAACATTTTCACTGCTTGCATTTTGCTATTCATATCCATAAAACAGAGCTTCCAATTTCTCAATTTTTGTATCACCTTTTGTTTCACCTCTTCTCACATATCCTTAGGTGCCATAACAGAATCCTTTTTAACCCATACCCCTAAGTACTTAATTTTATCATGTCCCCATAAATATGGGTATTGCTGAATCAATTTATGTGTGGGTAGACAGTTTACAGTTATTGCCTTCATTTTATCTTCATTAAATTTGTTTCGTAAAAAGGCTTAAAACAGAAATGTCCTTTTCTTGTTTTATCAGGTACAAAGTAATATCATCGGAAAATAAAGCCAGCTTTTCTTGATTACCATGCCAATTAAATCCTTGAATTTCTGAGTCTCTTATTTTTTTGTCAATTGTTCTAAATAGAATGCAAATAACAATGGGGAAAGAGATTGTTTCTCTGTTCAGATACATCTTATCGGAGAGAAACCCACCCACTTTGATTTTTGTCCCCGATCCCTCATATATCCTTCATAATAACATTATTATTGTATCAGAGAATACAAATGCTTCCATTGCCCTGTTCATAAAATCACAGCTTACTCTGTCGATACTTTCTCTGTAACAAGACCCACCAACATCAGTTGTGTTTTCTTACATTCTGCTTCCCTCTGAATCATCATTGTTCTGTTAACGTTGTCAGATGTTTGTCTGCTCTCCAGAAAACCACACAGATCCATATCTGTCTATTTTGGCAACACCATTGTCATTATTTTAGCCATTATAGACATAAACACTTTATAATTGCTTTATTTATTTATTTGTCTTTGTTTACTAGGAAAGTCCAACTGGGTAATACCCATTTTCAGCAGAGGCCCACAGAGAAAAGCTCTATTTGTTTACATTGTATTATACTTAGTTTAAGTTAAACACAGATTAGTTACATTTCTATTTACATTTGTACACACACAATAGTTACATTTATACATTCTAAGATTTTACAGAGGTAGAAGTTACCAAAGAGAAAGCCCATGTGCAACTTAGTGGATTGTATAGGCAGCAGTTATGTATAAAAATTGTTTTGTCATTTCAGAGAGAGGTTGAGAGTATTCTGTTTAATGAGAGTATTTGGAGAGTATCATATGGTGAGCACAAAGTCTTAACCCGGTGACGAGCATGTGCAGGACCAGGACTGGTTAAGATGTTGTTTAAGCAGTGGTTTAAAACTCTTGATTTTATCTGAGAGTTTTATTTGTTTGGAGATGATATTCCAGAGTTTAGCAATATATTGGGGGTAGAACGAGTCTCCTACAACATTATTTGACTTATTTGTAAGTACTAAGAATTTGTTACCAGAATGGAGGTCCCTTGTTAGAGAGTAGGGCAGTAATAAGTTTTGTAGTGCAGGGCATTTTTTTGGATAATGCATGAGTTTGTGTGCTGTAGTTAGTTGTGAATATCAACTGAATGAGCAACAAGCCAGCACTGGAACATAAAAATACTCCAAAAATAATAAACTGACCAGGTAGCATTCGAAACAGGACTTTAATCAATCCAAAAGAATCAATCACAGTTAAGCACTTTTGTTGTAAGACATCATCCAGAACTATGAATGAAACAATCAAATGAACCAGTTAAAAACAAGTAGAACCCCCCCATTTTTAACTGACAAGCTTAAAATAAGAACAAATCCCGTAAAATATTCAAATCATATACCATAATTGTCCAATTACATCAACTGCTAATCAGAATCTAAAAAGAAATGAGATTTAAACCAATTCCCACACATGAAAAAATGGATTGGACAACAAGTTGACAACTTTCTGAACCAGGGAAGAATGAATAATAAATACGTAAAAAAAAAACTAAAGTCTAGATGCTCTCAGTTTAAGTTCACTCATAATTGAGATAGAACCGTACAGCCCTGGATAGTTTGTGGCATCCAAACATAACTACCAAAGCATTTTCTGATGTAAAAGTTAATTTCACCAGTCTCCCGAAAACGCTGAAGATTCAGTCTTATCCAAGATAAAAACTTAAACTTGGAAATAATGTGACATTCAGAAGCATGTCTGGTCAACACACACTTGTCATCTTTTTTTAAAATACTGTATACATGTTAGTAGATCTTTTTGTTAAAGGCATTGTTAGTTTTACAAATATATAATGTGGGACATGTGGTGCACTTGGCCATGTATACCACCTTGTCTGTCATACAGCTATATCTGCATTTAAGCATTCACCTAGAAAATGTTTCCAAAATGACAGTATTAGGTTTAGTATCATTAAAAGGACAGTGTCAACAATGACCTCACTTAAAGTAAGTCAGTAAAGAACTATTATAAAAACCCCATTCAGGGTCTTTTCAAAATGTTTTTTAAGATTCAGTCGGTTCTTGAAAGTAAAAGTCAGTGCATCCTTAAAAAGGGATTTTAAGTTCTCATTACACTGAAGAATAAACCAGTTCTTAGATATAATATTGCAAATGCTCGAGGCATCCAAAGAATAATGAAGAACAATGTTATTGTTCACAGAAAATAAAGAAGAGGAAGTATTCACAGTAGGGACTCAAACCCAAGATTCCCATGCAGTTGGTAGGGAATCTACTGCTGAACCATAATCTCTGTTGTTTACATCACTGCAATTAATGCTAATAAACTCTTTAGAAGTGTCATCCTTAGGTAAACCAATGCCAATAAGGGAGCATATTTCCCATTTCTGTCTTGTAGAACTTGTTGGTAAAAAAGATCTACTAAAGCTCAAGGCTACCCTCTCTCCATAAACATATTATTGAGGGTATTAAAGTTGCAAATGCAAATTTTTTCACCTGAAATCAAATTGGTAAATGTATACAGTGACTTTTGACAATGCACCTCTTCTGATGTAGGGGGTAATTGCTCTGAAAATGCAAATAAACATGGCAAAAAGTTGTTTTTTTACAATAAATGTTGGTGACAAAAGTACTACTATAACCCTTGGAGACCTCTTCATCCAAATAATGGATGCATTTAGCACAAATATGGTGGGTAAATTCCATAAACAATGAAGATGATTGTAAGTCTAAAATAAAGCATTCAAATGGTTCTATACTACCAGACCAAAAAATAAGAATGTCATTAAAAAAACAGTAGTAAGCAACACATTTTGAAAAAGAGTTAAGCTTAAAAACCTTCTCAATTTCCCACCATAATAGAATGGCATTAGCAAATGTGGGGGCACATGGGGTCCTCATTACAGATCCTTTGAGTTGCTTGTAATATTCACCTTCAAAGAAGAAAAAATTGTTGCTGAGTATAATTTCCATAAATTCCTGAATGAGCATAAAGTCATTGTCAGAGCGGGATCCATGTCTTCTGATAACCTCTCCAAACCATTCAAGCTCCTGTTCATGCGGAATCACTGTATATAAATTCTTAATGTCCAAGGTAACAAAATAATTAACAGCCTCACTTGGAATGTTATGTGGTTTATTGAGTAAGTCCCAAGAGTCACGTAAAATGTTTGGAAAATTAGAAAATAAAGACTTTAAACACCAGTCAATATATTTGGCTAATGGCTTGGTAATAGGACCTCTAGCAGCAACAACTGGACATACTGGTGGATCCTCTATGAAAGATTGAATTTTTGGAATACCAAAAATCTTTGGAATGATAGGGCATTGTACCTTCAAAAAATCATGTATTATTAAATGTTGTCAAATAGTAGCCATTCATCCAACTGTATATTAATTGCCCTATAGGCAATACTAATCTAATCTAATTAGCTGATACTATCTGGTATACCAAATCACCTTGCAGTAAAGAACTCATCCTACCCATGTAATTAGTGAGGCCCATGATGACCAGAACCCCTCCCTTATCTAGTTTTATACATCTGATATTTTTATCCAAATTTGATTTTGTCTAAAATGACTGTTTCCTGTATACAGTATTTAAAAAAAAAGATGACACACGTGTTGGCCAGAATGCTTCTCAGTGTCACAATTTTTCCAAGTTTAAGTTTTTCATCTTGGATAAGACTGAATCTTCAGTTTTTTGGGAGAATGGCAAAATCAACGTTTACACTGGAAAATGCTTTGGCAGTTATGTTTGGATACCATAAACTATCCAAGATTGAAAGATTTGATCTCAATTATGAGTTAACATAAATTGAGAGCATCTAGACTTTAGTTTTATTTAGTTTTTTTTTTTACTTTTTTTTGCTTATTTTATTATTCATTCTTCCCTGGTTTAGAAAGTTGTAAACTTGTTGTTGAATCCATTTTTTCTTGTGTGGGGACTGATTTAATTCTCATTTTTTTTAATTCTGATTGGTAGTTGATCTGACTGGACAAATGTTGTATATGATTTGAATACTTTACGGGACTGGTACTTATTTTTAGCTTGCAGATTGGTTAAAAATAGGGGTATGCATTTTCTACTTCATTTTAACTGGTTCATTTGATTGTTTCAGTCATAGTTCTGATGATGTCTTACAATGAAAGTGCTAAACTGCGATTGATTCTTTTGGATTGCTTAAACTTCTGTTTCGAGTGCTACCTGGTTGGTTTATTATTGTTTTAGCTGTGAATATGTTAGGTAGTTGTGCAGTTCAAGCCAATTTAATTGCTTTAAGCTATGACAATGGTGGGTCCTATGAGGGAGACTCGTGACAAATTTAGCTATTTTATTGTAGCAGGAGGCAAGTTTCTTTCTTTGAGTATTGTTTAAGTTTGTTAGGATAAAAGCAGTGTATAAGAGAGTTGGCAGTTAGAAGGTGGTGGCTCGAGTTTTTCTTGCAGTATCTGTAAGGAATCCATCCATCCTATAAAGGGAGCCTAATTTCTGGCATGTAGATTTAATGGTGTGCATAAATGCTGGATATATCTGAGAATGTCATCTATTATAACACCTAGAAGTTTACTGTAAGAAACAGTTTCAATGACAGTATTATTTGCTGACTTTATGGTAAAAGATTGCTTTTGATTTTGGCAACTTTTTGGGGTAAAAAGCATTAACTTAGTTTTCCTGGGGATGAGTAGGAGGTTTGAGAATCTTTCTATACAGGAGAAAGATTTTTGGGTAACATCTTGGAGCATAGTTATTGCTGAGGCTGCACATATTAATGTTGAGTCATTTGAATACTAAACTAAACTAGCAAGTTGGGGTGTGTGGGTTATTAATAAATATATTGAATAGGAGAGGACCCAGGATAGAGCCCTGAGGGATACCTGTAGTAACTGGTTGAAAGGATGAGCAGGTTTGTTGCCATTTAATGATTTGTTGCCTTCCAAATAAGTAACCAAGTAACCATGACAAGGAGTATTGTGAAAGTACTATCAAACTTCCAATAACTCCTATATTTGCTGTTAATTGTTGAGCCTCATCTCCCTGTAACATTGCCATTTGTAAGTCTTCCATTTATGCTTTTTCTTGATTTCACTATTTCTCTGCTTTATACAAATTTTCATACAATTTCCAAAATATCTCTAATACCTATAGAAGATCTTTGTTTATTTTTCTTCTTATAGGTTCCCTAAAGTTGACAACAACTCTTTCTATTTTCTGTTGCCTAAGTTGTTGTTCTAAACATTTTTGTACTTTGCAGTTATGATCAAAAACAGTTGCTTAACAGCAGTCTTTATAAAGTCATGCATGTTATCCAGGTACTTCTTTATTTTCTCTTTAGCATTCTGCAATTGTGCCTTTTTTGTTCTGTGAGACTCCCCTTATTCTGCAATACTCAATCTTTATCAGCCCCTCTAAATAATTATTGCTACTTCTTAACCATATCTCCTTTTATTTTATTCTATCCTGTTTTTAAACTCCACTTTCATTTTATTCCACTTACTAGGTTTAACTTCTGGAGTATTCTACCTTCTCTAACAAGTCTTGAATAATTTCTACTACCCATTCCTTAAATCTCTCTCTTTTTAACACTTAAGTGGAGACACACCAGTGTCTTATCTTTACTTCATTACCCTGTGTTTTTATCTTCTTATTATTGGCAAATTATCTGAAATAGTTATTGGATGTATGTCAAAGCTCTTAATTAAATGCACACGTTCCTGTGAAATATAATTTCTGTGTAGTCAAGCCCAGTTGTTGTACCTTGGGCAATAATATATAAATTCTCTCTGAGTTCATACTACTAAATTCATGTCTTCCATATTGAATATTTTTATACATTTCTTCAGAAATCTACCCTCTTGTTTTATTTTCCCTTCTAGACCCCCAGTCCTCACCTTGCTTTTATATTTACCATTGCTCAGTTTCAACTTATTATGATTCAGCCTTCTCAACAACTCATTCTCCCATCATGTTATTCCTTAGTTTATCATCATTACATTTACAACCACAGAAAGGTCCCTCATTCTTCTGTAAACAAGTTCTTCAAAATACTTCAGGTAATGAAATAGCAAATGGAAGTCTTAGAAATTTGTACATTATCATAGATGAATTAAAAGTACACAACTTGGAACCTTTCTCATCAAGTGTTGTTTGCCAAAATTCATAATCTGTATCACACACAAAAACTGTTTACTTTTGCCATGATCCAGATTATTTCTTCAATAATACAGAGCAGAGAATGGTCTGTTTTTTGTAACTTTATTTAATATTTGTGGAGTTATACAAATATGAATTTTGTGTTGTTGCACTATAAATAACCCTGCTGTTGACCAATTAGCCCACAGAGCTACTAGAACTTTACCTGAGCCATGTCATATAGGCTACGTTGTAGGATTTATTTGCCACATTACAACCCCCCCCCCAGAAAACAACATAAGACAACAAATAAATAAAGAAATATTCCAGCTCTCAGTAAATTCTCACATTGTTTTCTTTAAATCTGCATTCAGACTGTGCATTATTTTCCCCATGTTAAGCTTTTGATAAATCAAATAACCAAATACAGATGGAACAGTCATAATATCAACTATATGGAACTGAATATGGTATTTTGTCAGTCTTGTAATCGGACATTAACACTACCTGACCCTTTAGAATTACATAATGAGTGAAATAAGTACACAATTTACACATCTGCATGAGACTGACAGTTTTCAGGTACAGTAGTTTGAATATGTGAATATGCATTACATTACGCTCTGCTCCACTGTCTAGCATGAACTTTAGATGTTTATGATTCATTTTGAGCTTTTTCTTTTAGTTGTCTAAAGCAGTTTCTGATTGCAGATTTTATATGCTTATTAATGTGCTCTGTATTCATACTCTGCACATTCTTAACAAAAATCCTGCTCACAAATAACTAGCTTTCATTTGTCTCATTCATTATATGTACTCTTTTCAACTTTGCATTAATTTCTCTCACATTACATGACTTCTTTGTGGCTATCACTAAGGCCCAGGATGAGGGAAAGTCAGTACATACAGCATACCTTGACTTGGCCAAGGCCTTTTACATAATCCCCCACTTGAGCATCTATGCTAAGCCAACACAACTTTGTGTAAATCCCTGTCTCATCACAAACTGGCTCACCGATAGGACCCACAAGGTCCAAATAGGCACCTCTACCTCTGACAGCAGACCTGTCACTAGTGGTGTTCCCCAGGGATCTGTCCTGGGACCCTTACTGTTTGGCATCTACTTCCCAGAAGTCCAGGCAAAGACAAAAGGCCTGTGGTTGACCAAGTTTGCAGATGACTGTAAGTTGGGTGCTGTCATTGACTCCCCAAATGATGTTAACATACTGCAAGAGGGTCTCACAGCAACAAATGACTGGCGCCAAAGTCATGGCCTTAAGTTAAATGCAAAAAAATGTATTATCATACCATAAGGCAAAAACATGGCCCCTACTGGTTACCATATTGACAGCAACCCCCTAAGCACACAACCTGTCTTGAGAGACCTGGATACTCAGGTTGACAACAATCTCACATTCGACCATCATGTAGTGACAGTGGTCAGAAAAGCCTTTTACTTGGTTCATCTCATAAGTAAAGGAATTGCATCCAGAAAAAAAGGAGGTTATTACCTCTGTACTCCTCCCTCATTAGGCCAATAATTGAGTATAACACCCCATTTCGTATGTACCTCTGCAAACACCTGCACCAACTGGAAAGGCCACAGAAATATCTCACAAAGAGAATCCATGGCCTCCAACACCTGTCTGCAGACAGGCTCAAATCACTATCACTCTACTCGGTATCATACAGATTGCTCAGAGGTGATCTGTTTCTCACCTACAAGCCAGTTTTGGACCCTGTCCTACTAGAGAGGCTCCACAGCTGTAAGTCTAACTCCTCGCATATTACCTGCTTGAAAGGCCTAAATCTAATATGCGACATCAACAAAACCTGCTGGAGAGACAGGTTTGCCTCCCAGAGGCTGCCCTTTCTCTGGAATAGACTTCCCATATAAGTCAAAAATAGTACTTTGCTGACCCTCTTCAAGTGCAACCTTGATAAGTGGATGGGAAACCAGATATTTGTCCCAGGGCTTCCACCTGTGTCCCTCACTGACAGGGGTGACAGGTGCTGACTGAGGTTTATTTTTATGGGGATAAACACTTGGCTAGGCTTGTAAGGGCCTTAGGGCCATTAGCCTAGTAACCTCCTATGATCATGCATATAGCCATATTTAATGCACAAGGCTTTCTTTGCACCATATTTTACTTGTTTCTCATTTTTTGCCAGATAGTTCATTACTCATTTTTGCTCTAATTTTACTCATATTCAGCTATTCCATCTTATAAGCCATTTTACTCACATCAATGTCTTCTTTGGGTTTTAAGCACAACGAAAAAGTTGAGGTAAAAAACACACCTTTATCAAACACAAAGCTTTCAGGTACAAGACCCTTTCTCAATGGTCTATCATTGAGAAAGGGTCTTGTACCTGAAAGCTTTGTGTTTGATAAAGGTGTTTTTTACCTCAACTTTTCCGTTGTGCTTTGTACTTTTGACTTTGCAGCAGTATATACTTGGTGTTCTTTGGGTTTTAGCAAGTTTTAACAAGGTTGTTTTATTGAATCTGCATGTATCAATTACTAGACTTGGTGCAATGGTTACGGTGTTTCCCTCACACACAAAAGGCACAGTGTTTGAGTCTCATCTTGGAAAGCATGGCTAGGTTTGTAAAGACCCTCTGGGGTTGTTAGCCTAATAAACACTTACGAACTTTATAATGTTAAATCTGAGCCTCTCAGTAATCTTCCCTTAATCCCTTTCATGATCATTTCTTATAACACCCACAAATCTTTTGTAAACTCTTCACACTAATGAATCACTCAACTCACCAAAATAACAAAGGTGGTTCGCAAATAAATGATATTTCTTCTTGTCTGTCATTAACTTTGAAACATTGTCTCATCATTGCAATGTTTTTCCTAATTGCTCTCAAAACTTAGATGTATTATAAATGTTTAGAACTTTTTCCCTGTACTTTTTTAAGGATCTTTGTACATTCTACTCACTGTGGAGAGCAAATCAAATTTCTGGATCCACTGTTTCCAGTTCTCAGGCAAATTATCTTAACACCTCCCCAAATAATGATAAGAATGACATTGCCTCCCAGTTCAATCAGCTCTTTACAAACTCAATCCAGACACCGTCCACCCAGCTGTCCAAGACTAATCCCTAATCTATAACTAAAAATGAGAACTCTCCAAGTAGCTCTACCATAACACCAAATAATATATCCTCCCTCACTCTCTCACCCATTCCAACAGCTAAAATTAAAAAACTCCTCCTAAACTTGAACCCTACCACTTTAGCTGCTGATGGTATACCTGCTAGCTTTCTAAAAATGTCAGCTAACACCCTAGTTTACCCAGTCTCAATCCTTATCAATCGGTCCATTCAGGAAGCCGGTGTCCCTCAAATACTAAAAAAAGTTATTGCTGAATTAAACAACAACCTCTTGAAAGTTTATTCTAGAAATCTCTTCACAAGGATCTAGTAAGACTGCTAAGGATGTTACTGTTTTTGAAAAAGTATGACATAGATGTCCGATCTAAAACAGGTTGACTAATTCACATAGCCAGTACCCTGACTAGACAATCCCAAGAATATGAAGAGGATTTAATAGAGTAAGATTTAGAATTCTCCAGACTGTTTCCCTGCTATTTATGTTATCTCAGAACTTAGGAGAGCTTAGACTTAGTATGAGGGTGGACCCAGAACTACAGTTGCCATGAGATATAGTCAACTGGATAATGCCAAAAAAATGCAATATAGTATTCATGCTTATTTTCTACAGAGGACTGAGGCTTCCTGTATACACATTTTGTTGTTCAAAGGACAAAATGTAATTATTCCAGTTCATATACAGGAGGCTCTGCCGAATAAAGTGCATCAACTACATTAGGAAAACACTGAGTATAAAAAGTGGGTTTGTGATAGATATTATTTGATATTCTTTATTAGCCTAAAATATTAGAACATGGAGAACAAATGGTTCACATTAATAATGTCTGTAGTATGTGCAGACATCAAACTCGAATGGTGGAATTTATAATATAACAAATTCCAAAACTTTGTTAGATAAATGTGGGAATTAATTTGTTCCATTGCAGAGATATACATTATCTCCTGTGTTGTGTGGATTATTACTGTAATTTACAGAATTTGTGCAGTTCTGTGAAACTACAACTCATTGTATTGTTACATGACCGAATTCTATTTTCACAAAACGTTGTATGGGAGGATACATGTATATCTCCCAAATATGCAACAAAGTCTAGAAAATTTAGGGTGTATTTTTATACGCCAAGTAGACTCCAAAGAATTTTTCCTCAGGTGGATAGCAAATGTGGAAGGTGTAATGGGCAAGAAAGAGGTAGCTGAGAACATATTTTTTGGAAGTGTAATGAGCTGGCAGACTTTTGGGATTAACTGCAGACCACTCTGTTGGAGATGCTGAGTGAGCAGATTGGACTGACTGGGGAGATTATTTTTTGAATTATGCTATAGAATCGGAATTACCTAGACATAGTAAAGCCTTGCTGAGTCTAATTATGGTGGCTACCAAAAAAGCAATTACTAGAAAATGGAAATCAAAGACTAGAAGTGGTGAATATAGTGACAGAGATAAAACAACTGGAATTGGGATCTTTAGAAAAGGGAAGGAACAAACTACATAGGAAAAATTGGGAATTGTGGGAACAATATATGCAGAGCAAGAACGAGGTTTAAGAGGCAGGATTTGAATGAGCTATATAATGCTTAACTGACAATGACTAGATGGTTTATAAGTGATGTATAATGTTTACAACTGTAATTTTTTCAGTGGTGTCTGTGATGTAAACTGTTTGTAACAAAAGTTACATAATTTTGTGTTTTTCGTTTATATAAATGTAAGATTGCCTTTGTCATATGTGTAAATTTAATAAAGATGTTTGGAGAAAAAACAAAGTGGTATTTTGTATGAAGTGCTACTAGACAGGAGTCCACAATTTGTGAATCAAGTTTTTTTAAATATTTGTGAAACAATGGAAATTCAAGCATATTGCCTCAAATATTAGATATCTTTGTGGTAGTGGCCAAGCGAATAGTGCAGACAGTGAAGAGTCTTATTAGAATGTGTGATGGGTCCTGATCCAGATGAGATTTATTTATTTATTTTATTTATTTTGTTGACTACTTAAGTAAACTGGCCTGAGAACAAATTCCTGCCACAAACAGGCTAATTAGGAAATACAATGAATAAAACAGGCACCAGAATATAAGCATTGCTACGAGTATAAGAATACAGCAAGCAGCACAATATTTAAGCTTTATTAACAGACATTAAAATGTGAATATTGTTGTAAGTATAAAGAAGACAGCAAACAAAGTCAAGGAAGTATATTTTTTAATGTTTTAACCACTATCTGATACTGCAGAACAGTGCTTGTCACATTTTTAAAGCAATGCTGTTTTTTTCTTATAATTTTTTATCAACAATCAAATTCTGTTCATTGTTTTTCCACCATAATAAACTGCAATGCAATGCATTTTTTAATATTTATTCTTATTGCTGGTATTTAGTTATTGCTTCTTAATGTCAGGAATCAGAGAACTGCACTTGTTTATTTACCTGTTCAGGATATCAGAAAATTGTTCTTTTCAATTATCAAGACCATAATGCTATATCTTTCTTTCTTGCGAGTGTCTTTTACTTTCTGTTGTAAAATGTTTATTATGTTCATTTGACACCAGTAATTTATGTCATTACATTATTTGTAGCTGACTTCATTAATCACATGAAATCAGTTAATGATTAACAGCATATGAAATGGCAGAGTGCGAAAGCCAAAATTACACTAATATTGTTTGCTCCAGATGCCAGTTAATGACTAGTAGCAGATGAAAGAAAAGGGTGTATAAAACAAAATGACACCAAAACAGTGTCAGATGCATTGTAGTGGCACTATTAATCAAATCTATTTTTACAAATAATCCTGTTTTAGGATACTACTTCCTACAGCTACATATCAGGCAGGTGCACATCTGAAAGCATCAAGAACATACCCATTAGTTTACAAAGTCTGTAAAAAAAGTGGGAGATACAGACAAGTGAAGGTTCTGCAGCACAGAACAAGAAATAGTTGAGCATCTTTTTGGTGGTTGTGAGTTTGTGTACTGAAAGGCACAATAACAGAATAAGACTGTTGTACTGGGTATAGTGCAAACACTGCAACATACAAGTATTAATAAATACTGAAAGCATTAACCACAAAAAATTACAGAGAACAAAGAAGTTCTAATCACATGGGATCACCCAAAATGAACAGTTAAGAAAGTAGAAACAAGAAAAAAGAACAAACGTTATATTAATCACTTACATAGCTACACCTAGTGATTATAGTATCCTGAATACTGAGATACATAAAGTCATAAACTAACAGGATATGCAAGGAGAAACTAGAGCAATATGGAATAATGACATACATATGTTCCAACAGTAGTAGGGCCAACAGGACTAATAAATTATACAATGACTATCCATTAATATTCAAAAACAAGCATGTGGATTGGTCAGCCCAACCAG
Organism: Protopterus annectens; assembly: GCF_019279795.1. Taxonomy (NCBI): domain Eukaryota; kingdom Metazoa; phylum Chordata; order Ceratodontiformes; family Protopteridae; genus Protopterus; species Protopterus annectens. The sequence continues at coordinate 1,205,363,124 of NC_056745.1, read as the reverse complement.
CGTGCCCATTGTAAATCCAAGAATATACTAATGGAAAAAGGTTCGGTCACCCAGACTTTTTCCGTTAGTATATCTCCTGTTTTTTTATTACTTTTTTTTGCTCTGCAGAGGTAGCAATGGAGAAAAAAAGATCTCCGTTGCTTTTTTTTAAGATATCTTGCTATGTTATGCGAGTTGAAGAACTCGTATAACATAGCGAGATATCTTTAAAAAAGCAACAGAGATCTTCCTTTCTCCACTGTTACCTCTGCACAGCACTGATGTACTACGTAGGTGAGGGAACACAAGTCCCTTACGCATGCGCAATACATCAGAAATAATCCAGGATACTGGAAAACTGCGTAAGGGCAGCACTGAGGCATTATACAATGAAATTATTTAAGAAAAGTAAGTTTTTTTTCTTAAATAATGCCACTGTATAATAGCAATAACCCAAGTCTGGGTGTGGGCAATGCTGGATTTACCCACGGTTGGCTTTGTTTGGTCACAAGTCGCCCTCGTGACCAAACCACACCAACCGTGGGTAAATCCAGCATTATCCACACCCAGCCATGGATTATTGCTTAAATATGCAAGCAGATACTGGAACAAAATCACACAAGTAGTTCCAACTGCAGTAGGAACAACAGGGCTAATAAAAATTTCAAGCATAGTCAAATATGTTGAAAATATATGTAACTCCATATGAATTATTGAATGAGGTAATTCTGGGTACATTGCAGTTACCTAGAAGGACAGTCTTGGCAAACATCAAGGACTGAAGCAGCACTCATTTCTTGAACTTTAATCATGTCTTGACTCAGGAATGCAGTCCATTCATGCCACAGTATTAGAAACCCAAAACATTTAGAGAAATTAAAAATGAGAGAAACCATAATGCCCTATATTGCTTCATACATGAGTATCATTTTTTGCTGTAAAACATTTTCTTTATTATTAAATATATAAAATGCAGAACGAGAATACTCTTATGTCCAAAGGCAAACAATGTACCAAGTGATGTATGTAATTATGAAAAATACAGTGAAGTATCCAGTTGCCTTTATAAGGTTATTAATTCTCACAATCAAGTATGCTGTGCATTGCTTCCCCATGATCATCTTTTATTTTCTGCTGTACAACTTTTCATTATTAAAAAGAAAAAAAACAAATGTGAACTTCAAACCAAGAATATCTGAAATGGAAGCAGGTTAAATAATCGACTAGATTAGCACACTACTTTTGCTGTAGTTTTAGTTTTTTTAGTTGAGCAATAATTCTTTGTCATGACATTCTTTGGTGCTGGTTTGTTTAATCATGTGACATATGAAGAGGGCAGAGAATATAAAGCGAAACTGTTCTTAGATTGTGTACCAGATAAGAAAAGTCAAGGTGGGAAAAACAAAATGACACTAAACTTGTTTACTTCAGATGAGCTACAATAATGCTATTAACAAATACGTATCTTTTCTAAAAAGTTGCCAAGGTTAAAAGTACTGGCATCTATGAAATAGGAAACATGTTATGTTTTAGTTCCATTTGACTTTACTTTAAAGCTTGACAGTGACCTATCCTATATAGCTACAAACGTGAAGGAGAAATAATTTATGTTTAAGGTATATGCGACAGGGAAACAGTCAAATGAATTTGTTATTAGTCATTTGAAGTTGGCAAGAACATGAATAGTGATAGATGTAGTACAATTTATCTAAAAAATATTCTGTAAATCCCGGTTTAAAGTAATGAAGTTACCTAATTAATTATGGTTCATTTGAAAGAATCTGTACATAGGGAGTAACACTGCATGTTTGAGTATGAGGATGACATAATGGTTAAGGTGTTTACCTTAAAGACACAAGGTGCAGGGTTTGAATCTCACATGGGGTAACTGGCTATGCTTCAAATGGCCCAAAAGGGCAGTTAGCCTAGTACTAATCTATGAACCTATGTGCAAAACTATAGCAGTACATTCTCTAGGGTTGTAGCAACATCTTACTGAAAATGATGTTTTCATTGAGCTAGCCTTTTGATTATCGGTGTTCATTAGAATTAGAAGAATTTTGTACTGAAAGCGTGCATTACTGGCAAGATTAAGTCAGGGTCATATGGTTTCACTAGGAGTGACTAAGTCATAATTTCAAAAGGTCAAACAGCTCCAAGGGAAGTTTGTTATTCATTTCAGTCAACAGCAGCTAGAAGCTTAATTTATACAACAATGAGCCTATGGAGTATTTAGGTAAAAGGCATAGTAGCTTGTTTCTTTTATACAACATTTGCATCTTTTCCAGTAAAGTCATACTTAGCATATTGGTCACTAAGCAAAAGTTAAAAAAGCTTCTGTGTCAAAACATTCAGACTTCTTTAGTTCACCCTTGTATTAAAAGAACATAGACAGCTGCATATATTTTTAGAGAGCTAAGAGATGCTAATATCAGTAAGAGGAAAAAACAAAGGTGGCAAAATATCAGTTGTAGAAACAAATGCGTGCCCAGGATAATGAGCTCCATTGTATTCTGACACACTGCTGATCACTTCATTTATCAGTTGTTTTGATATTTGCAGCATAGAAGTCAAAGTCAAGTCAAAGTAAACTTTATTGTCATTAAGAAATCACACAAGTGCAAAAACTGAATGAAATTCCGCGTCTCCAGACTCAATGTGCAGGCAACATAGAGACTATTTTCAGAAACATTTACACATATAACACCTAGCTGTTACATCATGGACACTGGTAGACAGACCAGTATTGCACATAATTAGAAACACATTTTAACACTTTTCACAGTGAACACTTACTTGCATGAGACGTTAGTATTACACAGGTGCTTGGTTAAGACATTGCATTGATCCTTGCACAGAAATAGACATTTGAGTATTGCACTGAGAACATTAAAGTACTGCACTATGGACTTTAGAGTATTGCACTATGGTTAATTTATGAATTTGCAACAATGTATTGCACTGAAAGAAGAGATATTTTACTGCATTGCTATGGCCCTAGATGGCCTATAAGTTACAGTCATGGTGAATATAATTCCAGTTTCTTATTGGAAGTGCTGACGGAATACATGATGGCATCGTGTTCTCCCCTGCATCACAATTCCGGAAGCATTTAAGTGAGCTGTGAGGAACTACTTACAAAGAAACCATCAATAAAACGGTATTACACTCTAAAAAGAAGGAAACTTTCATACTGTAGTTAATGACAGTGTACAGAAAAGGAAATACACACTTCATGACACATCATCTCCTCCATCATCACTGACAGATTCACCAGTAGGGTCCTAATTCCAAGTGTCATTATGACCTCTACAAAACACTGATAACCATTATATCAGTGTCAAGCAATCCTTGTTTTTTGTTTTATGCATTCTTTTTAAGTCCATTTCTCTAAAATAAATAAAAAAAATGTTAAGTCCTTTAATAGTACTGAAAAAGGCATGTACTTTCCAAAAATGAGGTGTTGGCAGGCATCTAGTCCACAGATGTCATATGTATACTAAAGCAAACCAGACTGGTGTGACAATGCTATCCAATTTTTTCATTTATATGTAAATGCACATTTTCAGTAAAATAAACGACTGAACAGTGAGATACGGATTAAGCTTTCAGCAAAACCAGTCTAGCTACATGTTATCCTTGCATTAGGTATTTTTTTCACCTTTGCTGTGTGCTGTGATTTTATATATGGTTGCAACTCAAAATGCTGAATAGTCTTTTGGATGAAACATTTTTGTGGGTGTAAAGAGACAGAATGCACAAATGAGTGAATACTCATTTGTGTGAATCACTTATAGGTGAATTTAATTTTATATAGTGTAGGTAAGTAGGAGTGTGCAGGAAAATTAATGTTTGAATGAAAAAGTGGTGGACATGAAGATGTGCAAGACTGTGTTATAGCAGATGTTGTGAATATACAGGTGCTTGCATGTTAGGGTTAGAGTAAGGGTTAGAGTAGTGTTTTGCATGTTTTGTGCTGTCTATATTTGGTGTCCTTTTGTCTTGAGTAGTGGCATTGTTAGGGGAAGGGTTTTTAGTAATGTAATGTGTAGGGTTAGGGACATAAGTAGGGTCAGAGTTAGTGTTAGGGGCAGGGTAGGGTCAAGGTTAGGGTTACTACACATGAGTAAGGTGGTGCAGGGGTCGTAATTTGTACAGTAGTTCAGGGCTGAAGCAGCAAGTCATGATACTGAATAGAAAGGGGGCCCCCAAAGTGTAAAAATAAAAATAATGTACTGGTAGTAGGTTTTAGACATCTATATTTAGTACCAGAAAACTTAACTAAGTTCTTAAATGAAGTAATTTTTTTCATCCAGATGAGGCAAATTACATATTTTATAATCTAACCATACCACATGGAAAACTGTTTAAAAAATATAATTACAAAAACTAGTGCACTTTCTAGAAAACAGTAGTTTAATATTGCCAATTAGTGACTGCAACAAAAGAAAATAATATTCTTTTGTTTTACTTTTGAGTAATGTAAATGCTTTATTGAAATTTTTTAGTATGTGCATATGGTGCGATCCCTTGCATGGTGCACTTATTTCAGCACTGATTGCTGATACAACCATTTTGTAATTATATGTTTATACAATACTAATAAAGTAGCCTCATGTCAGACAGTCAGTGCTTGCTTTTAGTTATCAATAACTTGTCATTGTTAAGCATTCATATCCAAGTTAAGCCTACAAATCTGAGTATCCTATGTTTTACTTAACATTGTTCATTAAATAAAAAAACAGTTAAAACACACTTTTAACTGTTTATAATCTGACTTGAGATCAAGAATTAATCTGTAGCTATGTTATTTTTTTACACTCTACCATAAATCCTAACAATTATACCCTTGAGTTTTCAACTTCTATTAGTCTACTTTATTAAATTGATGTAGATCATAGGTGCTTTGTTCCATGTCAACATCTCTAAGCTCATGTTTTAACACAGCATCTCAAACAGCCTATTTTCTTACTAAAAAGTTCTGCTTATGATCTGTATTAATTTTCATTTCCATATTTAATTATGTTGACACTTTTTCACTTCTCTTATTAATGTATTTTTTCAAGTTATAATTTTCTTAGACATTATCAATACTAAAGATCAGTGCTTTCACTTCTTTAGTAAGTCATTTTGCCTCAACTTAAAAACATCTCTGTATTAAGGTTAAATTATACTCAACAAAAGCATCTCTATTTTGAGGTTAAATATCTGCCAGGTATAAGATTTAGCATTTATTTAAGTAATTTTTGTACTGATCCAGCACCTTACATTCCCAGAATATATGCTTCCAAGGATATCTTTCTGAACTATCACATCTCCTGTATATGCCTCTAATCTGCAGGAATATTCTTCTAGTCTTGTATGAGTATAGAAATATTTGTGTAAACATTTCCATGCAAACAAATCTACATTTTCTTAATTTAGTTGCATATCTGTTCCCACAGTGGTTATCTTTAATCTTTATTGAGTTGTTCATTCCATGCAATGTTTACCTTTGTACTGCATTGTTTTCTCAAATCTAATATTACCTTATATGTGTAACCTATCACTCATTTCTGTTCTGCCATTGCTGCTCTAGCCTCACTGGTTTAATAAAACTACTTTCCAACCTCTGCTTATTTTCCTTGTACTATAATATTAGACCTGTATATGCAAGTTCATCTGAGTTCACTATCACTCATTTCTGTTCTGCCATTGCTGCTCTAGCCTCACTGGTTTAATAAAACTACTTTCCAACCTCTGATTATTTTCCTTGTACTATAATATTAGACCTGTATATGCAAGTTCATCTGAGTTCATTAACTCATATATTTTTCTAGCTTCATCCCATTTTATTATCACGTCCTTTTATCAGCCGCACCCAAAATCATGGCTCTTTGTTCTTTTCACTCCAAATGCTCATGGCATAATCTCTTGTGTCTTTCTTATAACCATATATAGTTGAACCTACTGGTGTTATTCTATTTTATCAGGGTCTAATTTCCTTTAACCTAAAGACTTGCTTAAAACTTTTATGCATATAAGGCTGTATATATTACCCTTTATATTAGTTTTATGTGATCTTCTTATCAACACTTTGGGCACTATGCATGTCATATGCTTCCATTTGTGACTACAGTCTATACCCTGAATTAAATCTATAAATCTAAGTTGCACGGTTTTATAGTATGCTTCCAAATCTGAAAGCCCCAGTCCACCCTGTCCCTTTGTCTGTATTAGTTTAGCCCACTGCACTCTTTTCCTTTTGTTATCCCAAAGAAACTCTTTAACTTCCTTTTTCATATTCATCCATATCTAGTCTCTCTCAGTTGATACAAGTAAACCTGAACTGCATGAGGAATCTGTAAGACAACGGAAGTCTTGTTTGTATCTTATCTGTGTCCACAAATAAGAGTTTCCATAGTCTTACCTTATTTATAATCTTTTAAGTAATTTCTTCCCATATTTCCTTAGCTGCTTGCAAAACATCCCATTTCAACCAAATCATCAGGTATGCCATGCTGTCATGACCCCTCAAAAGGGGAAACTTTGTACTATGTCATGTGTTGGGGCATAACTCTTTATTACCATGTCATGTGTTGGGGCATAGCTCTTTACTACCATGTCATGTGTTGTGGCATAGCTCTTTACTACTATGTCATGTGTTGGGGCATAGCTCTTTACTACCATGTCATGTTGGGGCATAGCTCTTTACTACCATGTCATGTGTTGTGGCATAGCTCTTTACTACCATGTCATGTGTTGGGGCATAGCTCTTTACTACCATGTCATGTTGGGGCATAGCTCTTTACTACCATGTCATGTGTTGGGGCATAGCTCTTTACTACCATGTCATGTGTTGGGGCATAGCTCTTTGCTACCATGTTGAGTTGGGGCATAGCTCTTTACTACCATGTCATGTTGGGACATAGCTCTTTACTACCATGTCATGTGTTGGGGCATAGCACTTTACTACCATGTCATGTTGGGGCATAGCTCTTTACTACCATGTCATGTGTTGGGGCATAGCTCTTTACTACCATGTCGTGTTGGGGCACAGCTCTTTACTACCATGTCATGTGTTGGGGCATAGCGCTTTGCTATCATGTCGTGTTGGGGCACAGCTCTTTACTACCATGTCATGTGTTGGGGCATAGCTCTTTACTACCATGTCATGTTGGAGCATAGCTCTTTACTAAAATGTCGTGTTGGGGCATAGCTCTTTACTATCATGTTGTGTTGGGGCATAGCTCTTTACTACCATGTTGTGTTGGGTCATAGCTCTTTACTACCATGTCATGTGTTGGGGCATAGCTCTTTACTACCATGTCATGTTGGGGCATAGCTCTTTATTATAGCTGTTGTCTTTGCTTCATTTACTTTATATCTTATTACTCTGTTAAACATTTCCATTTATCAAACATAATTTTTATATCATGTTCTAGATTGCTAACATAATATCTGCAAAAAGGGCTATTTTCTTCTCAGTATTTTTATCCAATTATACTTGATTGTCTTTGGCTAATGGCTGTGAATTTAAAGCAAAATAATGGTGAAAGTGGACAAGCCTGCCATGTTTCTCTTGTATGACTAAACACAGCATCTCACCCAAATTTGAGCACTTCTGTAGATATTACATATCAATGTTGTTCATTTTCATGGAAACACAAATGCCTCAAAGGATCTCCTCATAAATTCCCAACTCATTCAGTCAAATGCTTTTCTGCATAAAAAACCTATTAACATTACTATATTATTATTATCCAGTGAATTATTTTGAATCATAATGGTTCTGTTAATACTGTCAAATGTTTGCCTAACTCTTCTTATCCATATGTTTTATTTCTGGCAATATCTCTGTCATTCTTTTTGTTAGAAATCATCATAAATACTTTTTAACCATGATTCAGAATTGAAACAGGAATGTATGACCATGACTCTAGCAGATCTTTCCCTTCCTTTGGTATAACTACCACTACTGCTTCTTTCAAAATCAAAGGCACATCCCCGCTAAGAAAAATATTGTTAAAAAGTACTTCCCAGACTTTATCTCCTGCTCCTTATTTTTCTACCCTTCTACTGGAATTGCCAAAGGTTTTCCCTGTATTCTGGTTTCTTATTGTTTCTTTAATTTTTATTTCATTTATTTTTATGTTAATAATTCTCTTTCTACTTCTGTTAGCCAAGGAAGTTATAATTGTCTGAAATACGTTAACATTTCCTGTGTGTTACTCTCAACGTCCACATCTTCTTCATATAGTATAGCATAATAATTCACCCTTACATTCAGAATCATTCCTGGGTGCACTTCTACCTAGCCAGTCTCAGAATTCTTTTTTTAAGTTATCATCATTTTAACCTTATGTTGTCTTATGTTTTGAGTTGGTTGCTCTGGGGTTATTTAAAGAATAAGTTGATTTAAAACTATTACTCTGGATTCATTATGCTTTTTAATTACCCTTGCACATACATTTTAGCTTCTTTCAATGGCTCTTCAACCTGTTGCGTTCCCGTTTTTTTTTTTCTGTAAATCCCTTACTTTTTTAAGCATCCTAGATACCTTCATAGTTCTACTCCCCATTTAGCAATTAACCCATTTCTTTGCAAAGTTTTTGCTGCTCGGGTTCAAATCTAATAACATTTCAGTTAAAGTTTAATCAACACAATAATTAAGCAACACCCTTTTCAGAAGGAATAGTGAAAAATGTCAATGTTCATCATAGTACACTTTTACATGCTTATCAAACACTGATTTGTATAGGTGCTTAGTCTGACACTATCACTGGATGTGTTTTAATGGTTTGAACCATGTTACAGTATTTGGGAGAAATATTTTACTGAAAGATGTATATATTCCACTTCTTTCTTCTATATTTTCATTATATCAATAAGCTCACATACATGCATATATTTCTGTAAGTATGTACCTTCAATTGATACTCTGTGGTATCTTGGATCTCCCCCAAAACATATTCCTTATTTACTATAATGTTCTAATTTCCTGCTACTATCATACATCCTTGAAAAAAGGCTATGACTTCTCCCATAATTTTCTTTATGCCATGTCTCACTGCTTTTGTTGGAATATATACTGCTGTCAGCATAACTCTTGTACTCTGCCACCAACCTCTCACCTCCGTTAATCTTCCCTGCCTGCCAGTCATTTGTTTCTCAATCTTTATTCTTAGACCCTTTTTAATTAACAATAAAATACCTTTCTTTGTCTCACTCTTTTATCTCACTTTTTCTTTTTCCTGTCAAACTTTTGGATGCCATAAACTCTTCAGCTAACAATTTCTGTTAATTTATAGTAGTTTGCAGGCTTTTGCTAATTAAAAAAAATGGTCACTGCCAAGAACTTTTTATTTTTGTTTCTTATACTTCAGCCACCATATTGGAACCTGCAGTTAGGCAAAATATTCTTGATGTAGTATTCAGTTTTCTTACTTTCATTTTTCTGGTACCTGTGTACCCCAATGCAGTTCTGTGGGAAGTCAGAAGCTAACCTTTAACTTAATGGGCAGATGGCAGAAAGACTTTTTCTGGACTAGACACCAGTCCATAGCAAGAATGATAGACAGACAAACCGACACACACACACACACACACACACACACACACACACACACACACACACACACACACACACACACACCTGGTGAAAACCAACATATATACAGGGTGGACATGCAGGCTTCAAAAAGAAGGCACCTGTTGATAAAAAGACTGGAGAACCAAATACAGTGAGGCAACAATGCTGATTGCTGTACCACTATGCCATCCTAGAATTCATCAATATATCAACATTTCCTCAAATGTAACAATGATTTGCTGGCAATATTATTCAGAAAATACTGTTTTTTTTTGGAAACTAAAGTAACCATTTCAAGAAAAAAAAAGACATGTACATGATTTCAAACATCTAAACTGATGTACAAAGTGCCACTCAATTTAAAATTGGTAAATCAGAACAAATACATTTATATTAAGATAATAGACATGGGGAAACATCACATACAGAAGTTAATCACGTTAGTAACAGTAATGGGGTACAATGAAATATCACTCTCAAAATATCGAGGTTCAGTTACAGATAAAAGCAAAATGTTTATTCAGTAAACAAAACATGAGATGATACAAAATATATAAACAATTTAGCTATACAGTTATGCTTTTTTTTCACTTGGAATAGCTTCTGTAGCTTACCTTGAACTAGCCTGAACTGGTTTTTAACTGATTGCTGCATTATTTTAAAATCTGCACTTAAAGTTACATTTTAGTTGAATTTGATCGAAAGTTTGCTTGTTTGCTTGTTTAATTTAACTGTGGAGGCTGCCCACTAAAGTGTGCTAGCCTGTGTAACTAATTTATCACTGTTTCTGCATTTTCTGTGTGTTTCTACCAAAAAAAAACAAAAAAAAAAAAATCCTTGTTTTCCCGCCTTCCTCGACTAGTTTAGACCAGTTTACAGGCATTGCTGTATTCTGGGCTGTGGTGTAGTTCCTGTGTTGTCCATTACCTTACTTGGATAGAAGGAAGTTTCTTTGCTCACCAGTGGGAGTGGGGAGCCTTGAGCAGCCTACCTGTCCTTGGGGGAAGTGACCTCAGCACAAGAAGCTGTAGTAATTTGTTGTTTTGGACCATTTCTAGCTCTTTTGTAGTTCACTGTTTAAAATCCGCCTCTGGGCATTTTTTTCTGGCTATACTGCTCAGACAAGCTCCACGTGGGTTTACAGAGTGGTCCTAGCAGCAGGGAACTCAGAAAAGAGACTACCTTCTGGATTTAAGTATCTTTGCTTTTTTTCACTTGGAATAGCTTCTGTAGCTTACCTTGAACTAGCCTGAACTATTTTTTAACTGATTGCTGCATTATTTTAAAATCTGCACTTAAAGTTACATTTTAGTCGAATTTGATCGAAAGTTTGCTTGTTTGTTTGTTTAATTTAACTGTGGAGGCTGCCCACTAAAGTGTGCTAGCCTGTGTAACTAATTTATCATTGTTTCTGCATTTTCTGTGTGTTTCTACCAAAAACAAAAAATAATCCTTGTTTTCCCGCCTTCCTCGACTAGTTTAGACCAGTTTACAGGCATTGCTGTATTCTGGGCTGTGGTGTAGTTCCTGTGTTGTCCATTACCTTACTTGGATAGAAGGAAGTTTCTTTGCTCACCAGTGGGAGTGGGGAGCCTTGAGCAGCCTACCTGTCCTTGGGGGAAGTGAACTCAGCACAAGAAGCTGTAGTAATTGGTTGTTTTGGACCATTTCTAGCTCTTTTGTAGTTCACTGTTTAAAATCCGCGTTTGCACGGCTTTGTGCGGTCGTGCGCATAGCGCAGCGCTGGTTAAACAAGGTTAAACTTTTTCTGGCTCCGCCAAGTCTGCTCTTCAAATTTTCCCTTAAGGAAGCTCTACTCTTAGTATAACCAGACTACTCACTGTATTATAAGCCTAGCACTTGTTCTCAATATTTCTCTACTAAGTAAGCACTCTCGTACTAAGTAAAGCACTACATCTACTTACCACCCCTGTGAATATCCACTTCCCTTAAAGGTATACCACTCCCTTATACTGTTCTAGCATGTCAAGTGGTAGATTACTGGTGTCGTCTCCAGTTCAGCTGGTCAATCTGGGTATCTTGAGACAATGCTACAATTGTCTCATGTACACAGACAACCCTCTCCTCCTCCCAACAAACACAAAAACATGTGAGATGCAACTATATAGCCAAACTGGAGGCTGAACTCTCTCAACTCAGGGCTGGCATGACCAGACAGGAGGAGATGGCAACCACACACACAACAATCCCAGTCCCACATAGACCTACCACAACTGCAAACCAAACACATAAAAACACAAAGACATACTCGGAGGCTCTAATAAAAAACTTACCAAAACAACAGAGGCTCCCAAAGCAGACATCCAAAAATCCACCACCTCAAAACAAAACACATGCAACACATACTTCAATAAATCAGTGTGTCGACCAATCGCAGCCCTTAAGGCCAAACACCTTGCCTGATACACTAGTAATAGGTGACTCCATAGTCAGACACACTGATGTCCCACTGACCAGGCTGAACAAGGAGAAGGTGACTGTGAGCTGTCTATTGGGAGCTAGGATCCGCCACATAACACACGCACACATTGTACCCCAGCAAGTACAAATATGACTCCATCATTGTCCATGCTGATGTGAATGACCTGAGACGTACCTCCCTGGACTACATGAAAAGAGACATAGAGGAGCTCTCTGATTATGTAGCCCAGGCTGGTATGACCCTGACCCTGAGCAGCATCTTGCCCTCACCAAGAATGATACCACAATACAAAGACAAGATGATCAGCTTTAACAATTGGCTCAGGTACTGGTGTCATTCTAAGGGGATCCAATGTCTGTCTGCCTGGGATGATATGTTGGACAAGCCACGCTGCTTCGCAAGGGATGGCTTACACCTGTCACCACTGGGCTTCCGATATTGGCTAAGGCTCTTGCCACCCCCATAGTGCCTTTTTTAGGCAAGGCTCAAAAGACAAACCCACCTCCTTAGAAAACAAAAATGGAAAAAAACTAAGGGTAATGCTGCTCAATGCCAGAAGTCTAAATCTCAAGATGCAGGCACTTGATGCACTGCTCAGCATGGAGAACATCGACGTCTGTGCAGTAACTGAAACCTGGTTCAAGGCTCCTGAGAGCACCCCAGCACTACCAGGCTATACCTCGTATCATGCTTTTCGGCCCCAAAACCCGGGCTGAACCACAAAGGGAGGGAGAGTGTCCATATTCATAAAGGACACCCACACCTCCAGGTTAGTAGCAACACATGAAGCATCAGAGACCATACAGGTGCAACTAACCATAGGCAAAACTGCTATACAACTGGTAGCATGTTACAGACCACCCTCCCAATCTCAAGAACCCCACTCAGCCTTCCTGAAGACATTGGAGGATATGAATGTATCACAAAATACCATCATACTGGGAGACTTCAACTACCCAAACATAGATTGGGTACATTATTCTAGCCCTAATACCCTAGCCCAAAGGTTCCTGGAATTCATAAATTCAAATGCACTGGAACAACTAGTCACCTCTCCCACTAGGGGAGATAATATACTAGACCTGACCATCACAAACATTGGGACAAAATGCTCCACACCGGAAGTATACCCCTGACTAGTGAGATCTGACCACAAACTAATCACCCTGGATATACATATCCCACCTCCACCCCCAGCACAAAAGACCACAGTGAAAAACTTCTCAAAAGCAGACTTCACTCTTCTTAAGACTGAGATGGTATCCTTTAAGCCCACTGTGCCAGTGGATACCACATCCCACAATGCCGAATCCTTCACAAATGCTTTCTATGGACATCTCCAAGAATGCATGGATCATGCAATCCCAAACAAATCCAAGTCCCTCTCCACCAAATGTAAGCATCCTATCTGGTGGACCTCAGCCATAAACAAATTGTATAACAAAGAAGGAAGCTACTGCACGTCAGAGCGAAATCCCATGAAGGGAAGACATCTCTGATCAACATTAGCAGAAAACTACATTCTCTCATAAAAACATCCAAGGCAAACTTTGAGAGAAAAATCGCTAAGGACACTAAAGATAACCACAAAGCCTTCTTCAGCTATGTTAGAAACCTGGGCAGAAACCCTCAGATATGCTCAGAGTTGGTTCACAACAACAAAAAATACACTGAACCCACAGATATTGCTAACATTCTGGCTGACAGGTTCAGTGCAAATTTCTCCCCTCCTTCACCCCCAAAAGAAGAAATACTTATCCCAGCTGAATGTAATCTCCCTGTCATCTCAGATGTCCAAGTGAGAACCGCCCTAAACAAAGCAAAAAACGGGACCTGACAGTATCCCGGGGTGCGTGTTATGTGAACTCCAAGAGGAGCTAAACCCACACATAAAAATGCTATTTAACCTTAGCCTTACTTTGGGATATGTACCTGAACACTGGCGTACAGCAACAGTGGTCCCACTCCACAAGGGGGGGGTGCCTCTACAGACCCTGGAAACTACCGCCCCATAAGCTTAACTAGCCTGGTCTGCAAAGCTATGGAAAGAATCATTATGGAACTCATAAACAGAGACATAGGGGACCTACAGACACTTGACCCCACCCAGTTCTGCTTTGTAAAGGGCAGATCCTGCCTTTTAAACCTGGTTGACTTTTTTGAAACAGTCACTAGAGCCATTGATGAGGGCAAAGCAGTCCATACAGCATACCTGGACTTGGCTAAGGCCTTCGACACAATACCCCACTCAGGCATCATAGATAAGCTAAACAGCTTAAAAGTAAACCCTTATGTCACTAGATGGGTTGCAAACTGGCTAAAGGACAGAACCCATAAAGTTAAAATCGCTGGAGCACTGTCAGACTCAAAGCCAGTCACAAGTGGTGTCCCACAGGAATCTGTCCTGGGACCCCTCTTGCTCGGCATTTATTTCTCAGATGTTAAAGCAAACATGGGAGGGCTGTGGCTGACAAAGTTTGCAGATGTCTGCAAACTAGGCGCCATAGTCGATACACCAGCAGACACACACATCCTACAAAAAGGCCTCACTGAAACGGACAACTGGTGCCGTAGTCACGGCCTTAAACTAAATGCCAAAAAATGTATAGTCATCCCTTTTGGAAAAAACAAAGTACCCACAAATTATCACATAGACAGCAACCCACTGAGTATGGAAAAAGTAATCAGAGACCTAGGGACCCAAGTAGACAGCGACCTCTCATTTGACACCCACTTTGCCAAAGTGGTTAGAAAAACATTCTACCTTGCACACCTCATCATGAAGGGATTCACATCCTGATCCAAGGATGTCATTGTACCCCTATATTCCTCCCTCATCAGACCCATGATTGAGTACAATGCCCCATTTGGTATGTACCTCACCCGGCATTTGCAACAGCTGGAGAGACCACAAAAGTACCTCGCCAAAAGGATCAAGGGTCTCCAACATATGTCTTATTCTGCCAGACTAAAGAAACTTCAGCTCTATTCAGTAGCATACCGCCTGCTCAGAGGTGATCTCTGCCTGACAAGGCACATGTCCAATCAGGATCTGATGGACATGCTCCACCTCAAAAAATCCAAATCCATCAGGACCATGAGAGCTAAAGACTTAAACCTCGGCAAAAGTATGAATAGGAAATGCTGGAGGGATAGATTCATAACCCAGAGGCTTCTCATGCTTTGGAACAGGATCCCAGTTCATATTAGGCAGAGCCCCTCACTGACTCTCTTCAAGAGAAATCTTGATGAGTGGATGGGAGATCGTAAGTTTACCCCAGGGGTCACATCTGTGTCACTGCTAGACAGGGGCACAGTAAACTAATTCTATTATATAAGGGGACCTTCATTGTGTCACTACTAGACAGAGGCACAGTATTCTAGATTTATTCTGTACGTTTTTGTACCATTTCATGGGGTGGCAAAAGTCACATCACTATGGCTAGGCTTACAAATGCCCCAGGGCAGATAGCCTAGTACTATACTATGAAACTAAATCTAGATGGCAATGAATTTTAATTTTACTTAAAAAGAATGTGATCATGAGCTTCATATTAAGTTACATTGCTAGAAAAATGAGGCAGATAAAATCATTCCAGAAATGTATAAATGCCCTTCCAGTGTGATATGCCCATTTGATATTCAGAAACATGCTCTCCACGATGATGGAAGATTGTATTATTGGCAAATTTACATGTTTGTTGAGTTGCACTTACTGCCATGATGTGCAGATCAAAGCTTATCTGAATGTCATGGTGGTAAAGTGCTGCTCATGTAGGCAGTGGCATTCCCACAGTCACTCTCTCACACACACAAGTACACAGACATGAACACACATGTGCCATGTTCCTGCCCCTACTACTTGCCTGTGGTTCTCCCCAACACTGTAATACTTTACTGCCATTATGGCACATATGTATGAGTCTCTAGTGGTCTAGTGTCTCCCCACACCCAAAATCCCTGTTACAATGTTGTTGCCTATATGGCACTTTACAGAACTGTCCTTGGTGGCTAGTGTATTACCCACCCCTTGTATCTCTGTTATATTTGTTGATTCTGTTCCTTGGGCACTTTGCAGATTATTCCCTGGTGGTGTAGTGCATCCCCCACTCTGATCCCTAGTGTAACACTGGTGCCATTGTAAGCCTTGGCGTCCCACGATCCTTGTAGTACTGCTGGTGCCATTATGGCACTTTAACATGTATTCCCTGGTGCTTAGTGGTTCCCCCACTCCCATCCCCATACTGCAGCTGATGCCATTATGGCACTTTAGAGTGTGTCTGTTGTCCCCCCCTCCCCATCCCCACTATGCTGCACTGTGTTTTAGGGCTCTTTATGGAGTTTTCCCTGGAGTGTAGTGTATCCCCCCCACCCCTAGTCCCCATAGTAATGTTGGTGCTGGTACAGCACTTTGAGGAATATTTCCCGGTATCTACTGCATTGCCCAACTTCAGGTCCCTCTAGTAAAGTTGGTGTTATTATGGCACTTTAGAGTGTGTATCCCCCCCATTCTCATCATAACGTTGATGTCATTATGGCACTTATTCCCTGGTGGTCTAGTGTATCCCCCGCTCTTGGGCGCTATAGTAATCTTTGTGCTGATATGGCACTTTAAACATTAATCCCTGGTGTCTGGTGGTTCCCCTCACTCCCTGATCTCCATTTTGATGTCAGTATTATTATGGCATTTTTAAAGTAAACCATGGTGTCTAGTGGTTCCTCCACCACAATCATGATAGTCTGTTGAGGATGGCCTTTCAGACATGTTTGCTGCTGATGATGGTTGTGTTGATCTGCACAGCTGAGTGCTTTGTAGATGCCTTCCTGGAGGCACTTCTGGGGAGAGACAGCACATGGCTAATTAGCACATCTCTCTCTGTGGAATGCATTATTTGCCTTATTAACATTCAGCACAGCAGTGAAGCTGGCCCTTTGTAGTGCTGCATATTTTTGTGTTGGAGGATTGCTGAATACCAAAAAGGTACCATGATGCATATACCTTCATGTACATTTGTGGTAACTTAATCAAAACATTCTTACATTGACAAGCATCTGAATTTTGCTATATAACAAAACAGGTATAACAGAAGAATACTATAACCCTTTCTGTTCTGCATCGTTTTCAAATGTCCCTCCTCTTTAAATGGAGTAACATACTGCCAATTTTACTTGTTTGTTTATTTATTTGTTAACCAGTGCAAAGCACTAATTTAGATGTACCATTTTCATGATGGCTTGTAGGTGAAGAAAAATTACAAAAGAAGCAACAGTGCACAGTAAGTATAAACCAAACATGCATTTGATAGCATAAGAAGTAAATATTAGGAGCATACATTAATAACATTTCACAACAGGTTCAACCTTAAAGCATAGCAAAGTTCTAACTACATTTCCCAGAGTATCTAAAATTTGTATTTGTCTTATTCTATGTCTGTTACCATCTTCTTCTCCTTTTGCTTGCTAGATGAGCCTTGGTTCATAGGTTAGTACTAGGCTAACTGCCCTTGCAAGCCATTTTAAGCCTAGCCAATTATCCCCTGTGAGGTTCAAACGCTGTACCTTGTGTTTGTAAGGCAAACACCTTAACCATTAGGCCACGGTGTCTGTCTTTTCTCTCTCTTTTTGTTACATCCTCAGAAAAAATTATCATTCTCCTTTTCATTCTTCTTTTGGCTTTCCTCATTTTAATGATAACCATTTGTTTGCCTGTTTATTTATTTTACTTCTATTTTTCATGCAGGAAAGTGCACTGGCTCAGACTAGCCCTTTCTACTCCCATGACCTTGATATATGAATATCAAAATTCAAACTTCCAGACATTCCATTACAACCATACCCAGTACCTACCAACATTACAGTCAGCGAAGTAAATCTTTCTCAGACTACCAATTGGCCAACATGTCAAATTGCGAATGCATACCGCAGTGATTAATTCAAAAACACTGAGTAAACAGCTGATGCTCCCTAAGCAAGGCCTTTCTGTTTCCTCATGTCACAGCATTGCAGTAAAGTACACACTGCAGGAACTGTTGGAAGAATTGTATACATAAATGTATGACGAGTTCCTGAATAACCTTGACTGCATCAGTAACAGTTGGGAGGCCTCCTCATAAATACAAGGTATCAATATCACATATATGTGATACAATTGTACAACTGAACTATCATGCTCTGTCCTGCATGTGTCTCATCAGCCACGGATCAGCAACCTCACATGTAAGGCTCCACCTTAGCTAAGCCTACTGCTGATCTATTATGCTTACTTATGTGTTATTACCCTGACAATAGTCATTGTACCCCAGGCTGCTCCATTTGTTAAATTTGTAGGCCTCTGGGGTTGACAGGATACCCATTTCCTGACAGTGTTGCATCACCGAGAGGAGGTCTGCCATCTGGGATGTAACAATCTCCCCTATACCACATCTTATAATTACAAAAATTAACAAAAGTTTATGTGACAAAAATATATAATATTAGGATTACTTACACATACCATAAACAGACATATTGTAGTAAGCATACAACATACATTTGATAACATGATAACCCGGAACTTATCCCATCATTTAATTAATATGCACTTCTCTTTGCAGGCAAAATTGAATTAAATTTTTATACTTAACTCCTGCAGGAATTAGTTTAGCTGCATGACTTACATACTTACAGGATACTTCATTAAATAGGTAAAATTTGAAGTCTCTCATAAAATCTGAGAGGGAGGGAAGAGCTTTAAAGTTGTGTGGAATGGGAGTCCCCATCTGTGATTCTACTAGTGAGAAGGCCCTCATGGGTGCACTTAGACTGTAATGGAGTGTCAAGGTCATTCCCTGCATCTGCACTAAATCTCTCTCTCTCTCTTTTGTACATACATACATACAAATATTTCAAGCATGGGCATTAATGCTCTTCTAGCTTGCCAGTATACCAAAACACTTGTTCCCATAATAAGTGTCCAGGCTGTTCTTAAAATATATAAACTAGTATTTGCTTTAATGTAATTTGATAGTCTGTTCCATGTATCAGCTACTTTGTCAGTCAACCAATTATTACACTTCTCATTCCTATAGTATCTTCTGCATAGGTTGTCTGATGATTTTCTAGTATTTCTTGATAACTCCAAACATTCCCAGAGGTAGTTGTCTCTAAATGCCCTATATACCTGAAAGACATCTCCTATTTGATATCTGTAAGAGACACTGTACAAGTTCAGATATTTTAGTCTTCTATAATAACTTAAATTTTCACATCCGTGGATGCCCTTGGTATAGTTCCGCTGTAATCTTTCCAGTTTACTCATGCTTGTTTTCTCATAGAGTTTCTGTACTGTTATTCCATACTCAAGTTTGGGTCTAACATTATTAACAAACAATGACTTCATAATTTTTGATTTCCTAGACTTTATAAATCTTTTTTATACAACCTATAGTTCTGTAACTATCATTGAACAATTGGTTGATATGATTAGAAGAACTCAAAGCTGGATCTACCCATATACCTTTGTCCTTAAATGAGTCTACATTTTCAATCACTGTGTGCTGTACTAAATATTCACCTTTCAATTTATGTGTTCCAAATCTCATATGCCTAACTTTTGATGTATTTATCAGCATATTATTCTCCTGTACCCAAATGGTCAATTTAGTCAAGTTGTTTTGCACACATGCCTTATCTGTAACTCATGTAATCAGTTTACCCAGTTTCAGGTCATCTGCATGAATACTGTAGAATACGCCAGATGAAAAAGTTAGATCTGAAAGATACAATTTAAACAAGTAAGGGTCTGGGACAAAGCCCTGTGGAACACCCTGACTGTAACCAAGAATTTCGCCTGTCCAGTTACTGTAATGATGTTTTCATTCTAAGAATTTTGTACAGATAACTACAATTATCCAGGTTAAGCATTATATTACAGAAAAGATGAGGAGTTTGTTTTGATAATGATAAGCAAGCACTTGGCCTCAGCCAGAGTCCCACAGTGGTGTCCCCTATATGGTGCCATAGTCATAAAATGACAGATTTCAGTTAACTGATCAGCTTTTCAGGGAACCCTACAAACACATTGGAAAAATCACACCCATGACCATGAACTCCCTTCTTTAGAGAGGAAATGTGTTGTTTTGTAGAAAGGTGACAACACAGCTATGCTTTTGTCACAGTTTAGTTATGAACAGTGAAAATCTGAAGGATGTGTCCTGACAAACTTCCAAGTATTTATAGCTATCTACTGCTTCAAGTTTCACTCCTGTAAGTGAGGAGATGTGCAGACACTTTCTAACTCCAGCCAGCCTTTTGTGTGAGCCAAGTACCATCATTTTAGTTCTGAAGAAATTTACATTCAGGTTTGTCTGAACATGTGCACACATTTCCCAGACTTCCTTCCCATTTGCCATGAATCGCTATGATGTTTTCAAATAATTATATCATCTACGTTGCCAGTGCAGTGTGAGCACATTTGTGGACTGATAGGCAATGCATACATAAAACTGTAAAAAATAAATAAATAAATGATAACTCCAGTTCTCCTGTTTTAAATGGTTGACTGAATGAATGCTGCTCAGTTAAGTCTTGGAAGTGTCCTATTTTCTGGCCAGCTACTGAATCAGTTATTTAGTCATTTTCAGTGTTACTGAAATCATAAATCTTTAATTCAGACAGAAGCAATACATAGTCTATTAAACTAAACATTTTAGTGAGCTCAAGAAAAATTACCCATCTTAGGCACTTTAACACAGCCTCAGTAAATGAGAGTAACAGCTGGTACTGTGTCCTTTTCTGAAACCATGTGTTGCCACTCAG
Source organism: Protopterus annectens (assembly GCF_019279795.1). Taxonomy (NCBI): domain Eukaryota; kingdom Metazoa; phylum Chordata; order Ceratodontiformes; family Protopteridae; genus Protopterus; species Protopterus annectens. The sequence continues at coordinate 1,205,342,335 of NC_056745.1, read as the reverse complement.
TGAAAGACAATTCCCTAAAATACATTATAAATATTTCTCTCACATGATTCTTGCTGATTTTCTGCTCATTTGTCTTCAGTGTTTACTGATCATCAGGTACCACTGGATGTTTTGCTTCAATGCATACACCTGAAGATACAATATATGGGGAGGACACATTCAGTTAGTAATCTGATGCTGTGAAACGGTGGAAATCTGCTAGCAAAAAGCATTAGTTTTATACTTTTTAAGGTTGTTGGTAATTAGTGCAGATTCTAGATGTTGATACAGATGATAGTTCTTTACTCAGACAGCTTGGTGCTGAGAATCTATTCTCCACATTAGTATAAACACTGATAGAGGATGAACTCTCTGCAGATGACATTCACATAATACTTAAGGTGAGTGTCTGAGTAATTAAAATGCAGGAGCCTAGAAGTATTTTTTACAACTGACAGAAATCCTGATGTTCAGTGTTCAGTGTTTAGCAAACATAATCATCTGCCTGCTTTCTTTCTGCAGTGCTATGAGTGTACAGAAGAAAAGTTAACAGCTACACTGCAGCAAAGAATGGTTTGCCACAGGCTGTGTCAGTTATTTATAGTATGCTTCTAATTTTATATACCTCCTATTTATTTTACTGCAGGTACAAGAACAGTAGTGTAGTAGGTACACTAAATGGTCATGAGTGCATGAAACTGGTATAAATAAAAATAGCAAATAACTCAGTAATAAACATGGTATTTCATTTGATAAATACAAACAAAATGTAACTCTACAAAGCATGCCTACTGACAGTGGAGGAGGGATAGTGATGTACTTTAAAATTCTTATACTGTCCTCCCTACTCTCTTAACAGTAAGAATTTACCCTTGAGTAAAATGCAGGTGTTATCATTTTAGACCATCTGCTTTGAATGTTATGATCAGTGCTATAATTTTGCTGATTGTCCAGATGATAAATATGGTCTTACCTCCCTCTCGCTCTCTCTGCCTTTCAATCTCTCTTTAACCTGATAGGTTGTATACTGTTCCGGTGTTTCTTTATTCCCATACAGGATTTTATTTTCTTTATCCCTATTTCCTTAATGCCGCCTTTTCACCGCTTTCGTATCCTACCACCCTTCCATATTATTTATCATGATGTTTGCAGGGAGACTAAACTATACCTTTGTATCACCCCGTATCCCCATATTTATGGTGTGGTCAACATTACTTCAAGGATGACCAAACAAAGAATGGCATATTTGCTGTTGGTCAGTGACACGTTTGTGCCAGTTACTGTCACTCTCTTGGCATTAGTAAGGATTAGTTCAAGGATACTCACCTTCCTGGCTGGGCTCTTATGCTCTGCTTGTGTCCTACTACCAGAGATACTTATTTTCTTCTCTGTCTTAGCAGCAGATTGTCCAGTGGGCTTACCTAGTTAAGAAAATGTATAGAGTTGAAATGTACTCACCTTAAAAATGACACAATCAAAAAGTGGGTTCATAACACTACATACTACCACAAACAAATATGAGAAACATCACCGAGATGCTTGGCCTACCTTTCAACAGCACTGCTACAGGTCAGACTGAAGACACAGAGGGATGTCACAGCCATAAGGCAGATGCCCATCATTTCATTAGTGGCATTTTCTCTAGTCTAAAGGGAGAAAGAACATGGCACTGCATTACACCTTTGTGAAATAGTACAGCTGTTACAAAAACCCTCTGTGCCTGCCACCTGGTTTGATGCAGACTGAACAGCATCAGAACACCATGTGACTACCTAGGGATGGTGTGTCTGTCAAAAAGATGCTTTGCCAACCATCATTATCCTAACTCAGAATAGTGTTAAGTGTAATATGTGTAGCAGAAACAATACCCTACCAGATACTCTGCTCCCTCCATGAGATTGTTGCTAAACATTGAACATTGAACATCTGTTGTAAGTTAAAGTGGTGCCATGTAGGTATGGTTCCAATTTGGAATAACAGAGCTATGAAGGAGATGCAGTGTCCCTTCATTATGCCACTCCCTTGATCAGCATGACCCCAAATCACTACACACAGCCATGATGCAGCTGCATGACTGTCATTTAGTTTTATAACATTTTGATAACAATGTAGCCCCACTGGAGCACTGAAGTGCCTTTTACAGTGCACACCTGGGAAATAAAGGAAAGAAATGACTAACGTTGGGTTGCACAGTAGGCAAGTAAAAGCTGGTAGAACTGAAAGTCACTTTTGCATCTTTGCAGCAAAGCATCTTACTGACAATTTTATACTGCTTTCCTTCTTTTCCATATATATTTTCAAACTATACTGTACTGCAATGTCATTTGTGGCATTACCTTATATTAAAAAGATGCAAGGCCACTTCATTGTTTCACCTATGATTACCACAGTTGTCAAATAGATATTGTGACCTCTGTCTTTGCAAGTGTTGTAACTTAAAATGATTTCAGAACACTAGATGCAGCCTTCACACAATTTCACACCTCCCATACAGATTCTTTGCCCTTCCTTATGGCATTTATTTAGGACAGATTGATTTCATAATACTACATGGTACCAACAGGCAACAGATGCTTTTCCATTTCATCAGTGCTATTATGTTCGGTCACAGTGGCATGAAGATAATTAACACTACCAGAGGACTACATATTACCAATGGGGGAACCTCAGCTGTTTAACAGATGATTCTGCCCATTTTTAGTGCCACCTCTGCAGGTCACAATTATGCTGGAGGACTATACATTATCTGAGTGATGGTGAACCTTTTGGGCTCAGCATGTCGAAAATTTGAAAAATGCCTATTTTGACTCTGCTGACGTGTCACCCCCCCCCCCCCAAACAAAGGAGAAACATTTTTTACATATTCATTTATTTATAATAGGGCTTAAAATAGTGCACCAAAAATTACCCTAGTTTTAACAGTAATTTTAAACTGAACTGAAAAAAATATGGAACACATTGCATATGATTTGATTCACATCAATTAATGACTTTTTGTTGCTGAGTTTTAATAGATAAGTACAGGGTCACATATTTCTTGTATTTTTGTTCATTCAGTTTCTTCAGTAACTCGGGTGTTGGTTGTTGAAAGTTGGTATGTCACCCAAAATGTTGTGGTGTGTCACCTTTGACATTCGTGTCATAGGTTTGTCATCACTGTAGCATCATGTGCACCATATTGCAGATGTCACTCCCCCATTAGTGGCTTTACAACAGTCATAATGAGGCTAGAGTGCTAGATGCTATTACCAAGCATCACTGTAATGACTGTGCCCTGTGGCTTATTCGTGGTACTGATATAGGTCAGGATACTACCAGAGTACTACATGCTACCATGACAAAGTACCATAACACAACTATGGTAGCTTTGATCAGTGGCTGTGCATATCACAGAAAAGCACTTGAGTGTTGCATGATGTCATCAGCGAACCACCTAGTTCACAGACACTTACTCTATCCTCTCATTAACAACACTGATATAGGTCAGAAATGTGTCATAACCCTTTCTTAATGTTTAATGTTTCCATCCCAAACTCTAAATGCAGTCATTTAATGATGCAGTGTAACCTTTTCACCCCTAATAGTAGCCATTCTGTTGCTTTTCAGATCAAGAACAGGTTTTTTGTAAATGTCAAAAGAAGGATTTATTTTTATGTGTTGTGTAATAGTTTTTTTCAGTCCACTCCTGACTTGCTTTGTATTTTAGAGGCATCTTCATAAAGTAAAGATGCACAATGTACATTATATCTGCTGAAGCTATTTACTTTTATGACTAAAGCTGGACAGATGTTTTGGCCAGCCTTCAGAAAAGTGGATTACATCTGGTTATGATGGGAGTTAAATTCATTGTGGCTATATCAGGAAGTTCACGGTGGTCACTTTTCTGAGAACCCCTAGATAGTGGTTGTGCAACAGTATGTACAGCTATGCATTTTTTGCAATGTGGCTTTTACTGCAGAAACTCTGTAGCTATCCTTTACAGCACCCAAGACATGCACTATTTTCTTGTGCAGATGGTAGGAAAAGTTTTTTTTTTTAATCTTGATAGTGAGAGATAACCAAGCTTCTAATCCCTACCCTGACCCACACTGACTCATTATATAACAAACCAATGTAATGCACTGCATTGTCATTTTACTTTCTAGTTCTTTACTCCCTCATACTACATTCTGGTTGTGTTGGCCATGCATCTTTAGTCTATGTTTAACAGAAGTCAGCAATCACTATTGAAAATATTAGTCTTTGACTGATTCCCACAAATATTATGTTTCATATCCTAGTTCTTAAAACCTAAGAAATTAAAATTAATGGGTAGTCTCATTAGAAATAGTTTGCAATCCAAACAATTTACATGCTGGTTCTGTAAATCTTTTGTTTTCATTTTATTGCACGTCACCCATAGTACTAAAAAAAAAAAGAGAAACTATGTCTGGAATGAGATTTCTGTACTATGTTTCCTTCCTGACCTACTGAATTCATTTTCCCCCACTTCTTATCTTTATATTTCTCAAACAGCAGGAAAAGTCAGTGTGGAGAAGTTTGAGAACTTTGAGCATACAAACGCACACATTTACACACACACACACACACACACACACACACACACACACACACACACACACACACACACACACACACACACACTCTCTTAAAATACAAAGTATATGAGTATATCAAACAAGTAAAGTAGTGAGGACAAAAACAACTATTGGGGTGATCACTAAAATAACCATCTTTTGTGATTGAATTTGGTCAGATGGCAATATGTCATGAATTGTAAAGGATACAACTAATTGGATATGCTCATTGTCTTGAGCAATTGTCTCACTGTTTTAGTATTAAGTCATTCTGCCCAGTAGAGCTCTGGAAGTTTGTGCTCTAACTTGTAATAACTGCATTTCGAGCCTTTTAATAAATCAAGTTATATCCTCACAATTCAAACAAAAACATTCATATTGTAGAAAAGGAAAAGAAACAGACGGTAACGACCATCAGCTAGGTTCAATAAGGCAGCGATGAGACACCGGCTCGGACTAAATAAAAACTTTAATAAAACACATCCAAACTATAACATCCACGTTAAGCGCTTTCCTCTGCTAAGCATGCAGACTTCATCAGAATAATTAATTGTGTATCAATACGCTAATTTAATAACTTTTTGGCACCAAATGTGCTTCACAAATTTAAAGTGCAAGTGCTATTATTTAACAAAAAAATAAATAAACAATGAATAAATATAAACACATAAAACTGACATACTTAATCTAAATCATCAATTAATAGATTATATATATATATATATATATATATATATATATATATATATATATATATATATATATATATATATATATATATATGCCCTATACTAATACAAAATAATATGCATTATAATTTAAAATAAACATCATATTGTTCCTACATAACAATGCAAAATAATAAATCAAGTTATATCCTCACAATTCAAACAAAAACATTCATATTGTAGAACCATAAACGTCACTGAAAAGTGCAAATGGCAAACTTCAGCACAAACCAGTTTTTACAGTGGCACCATTCTAAGAGTAAACACAGTAAATACAAATGCGTATAATGTTTTGTAAATAACTTATAATACAGCAGTAACCATTCTACCCAGACTCTCAGAAGCACTTTTTTCATCCACCTTAAAGTGTTTGTATGAGGTCAGGCAGTTCTGTGTGCTTGTATGCTGAGATAATTTGAGAAATATGAAAATGATGGCATAAATAGTATATTAATGAAATGTAATATTTCTTTAGCTGCACAAGACACTGATCAACTATCAACAGAGTTGTGTTGGCCATTATGTTAGCTTTAAGATGAAATCTTGGCCTGCTTGTATGTACCATATTTCTGCAATTATTAATGAAAATATGAGAAGGCAATATTAGATGCTTAGCAGTGTTACTGGGATGAACCTAGAGCAATGACTGGAAATGCCACTAGCATTTAATGAGTAGACTTAAACCATTTAAAGTGTTTTCCCCATCACTTGTAATGCTGTTTTAGAAAAAAATTGTGACTGATGGATATACATTACAACTCATAGTAAACAAATATAATTGTCATGTATTATTTGTTTATTTACTTAATTAACAGATCAGTCTTTACTAGACACACTCATACTTAATTAATAATACTTAGTTAACCAGGCTGTTTATAGTTGGCACAGGGCATTTAGAGATGAATACTGAGGAAAAAAAGAGCTTCACTACAGAGATTATCACACTATGTTATGTGCAAAAGTGGCTAGAAATGTTTTACAGTGTAGTATTCATGATGGAGGGACTTTTGGCAGTGAAATCACACATATTCCTCATAATATTCAGCAGGCCAAGCTTGTTTGAGCTGTGTGCCAAAAATCATGACTTGTTGTACCTGGATGTGGACATATATTTTAAATACATTGACTTTATTTGTCTTTAATTACACTCAAAAAATTGGCTTGGAATTGAAAAAAATTCCGATTTAAAAAAAAAAACACTGACCAAGATACCACACTTTGGCACTGATAGAAACAAACACCCTGTGCCAACAGCTACGCCAACATAGTCATGGCTGAGTGGGAGAACAACTGCCTGTTAAATTTGGATGAATATGCCCCACGTGTAAGCTTCTACAGGAGGTTTGTAGATGACTTTGTGTGTGTGTGTGTGTGTGTGTGTGTGTGTGTGTGTGTGTGTGTGTGTGTGTGTGTGTGTGTGTGTGTGTGTGAGTGTGACTGAAGAACAGCTTATGCAGTTCATTAGCTATTTGGAGTTCACTACCTCTTTTTTAAATTTACATACAGGTTCTCTACTAGTGAAACAGATTTCCCGTATGTGCTAGTACTGACACAACCAGAAGCCTCCAGACTAAATTATATAGAAAATCTTGTAGGAATGCCACCTTGCACAGGGAACAGTATGCACCCTGGCCATATATTTCGGAATGTTATCAGGGGTCAAACAATGAGAGCGTCAAGACTGAATAATTGTGATGAAATTTTCAGGCAAGATGTCCAGATGCTTAGAAAAGAATTTCATGAAAGGGGCTATAAAGCATGTGAGATTGAAAGGAACATTAGTATGGGAGTTACACAAAAGGTAAATAAGGCAAAGCCATATTTTTCAAACCAAGTCTTTGAAGCAAAGTCTCCCCAGGTCATTAGTGATAGGAATAGTGTGCCTATGTCTTTATTTTATACTAGTGATATGACTGGCATAATGGAAATTATTAAGTCGAATTGGTCTGTATTGAGCTTAGACAATGAAATTAGTTGTTGGTCACAGACCAAATTTTGCTTTTAAGAACAAGAAATCTCTTAAAAGGCAACTTTCCTTTAAAAATGCAAAATAAAAAGAAAAGAGACTAGGTGGTGGTTGTGCAGGTACTAAACAATGCCTTACATGCAATTTCTGTACATTTATTAATACATCAACGTATTTTATTCATCCAGTCACCCAGTTTGAGTATAAATTTGAAGTTAAAGCTAACTGTCAAATGAGAAATTTGATTTATCTGGTGACATGCACAGTTTGCCACTGTTTCTATGTAGAAAAACTAACAGGTCACTGATGGAATGAGTCAGGGAGCATATGTATTGTATTAGGAATGGTGACACCAAAAATGCACTAGCCAGATGCTGCATGCAGAATGAAAATTAACATGACTTTAGAGTTCAAGTTGTTGAAATTATTTCTGAAAATTTACATGGAGGTGATGTGAAAAATTTCACTGAAAGCAGAGAATTGCATTGGATTATTTTATGGCAAGCTGATAAACACCCAGGTCTAAATGACAGGGTTTCTATTAAACCTGCACTGAAAGCATGATGTCTCTTTAAATGATACAAGCTGTAGGTAAGTGTTTGCTGATGTAGTTTTTTATATGGTCTGAAGAAGCACTAGTATTTGGTGTGAAAGCTCTTACCTCATTAAACTTTTAACATTTTATCCTTCCAGTCGTGTTTCTGTGCCTTGTTTTCTTCAGTTACTTTGGCACTGATGCTGCAGTTTGCATACCCTTATAGTAGTTTAAAACATTCATTAATAGAAATGCAGTGAAAGTACTGGGTTGTAGAAACCCATCAGAATGACAATTTACATCAAATTAGTTTCCCTACTGATGCATGCTGTCCCATTTAAATGATTACTGTGTGTTTAATCACGTAAACAAGGAGAAAAAATTGTATATACTATGTGCAAATTCTGACAGGAAGTCAATTATATGTCAATGTGTGTGCGTGTGTGTGTGTGTGTGTGTGTGTGTGTGTGTGCGTGCGTGCGTGTGTGTGTGTGTGTGTGTGTGTGTGTGTGTGTGTGTGTGTGTGTGTGTGTGTGTGTGTGTATGTGTATGTGTGTGTGTGTATGTACATATATATATATATATATATATATATATATATATATATATATATATATATATATGTATGTATGTATATATAAGATCCCCTGGAGTGAGTGACCCTCATGCAGTTTGATTTACGAATGTGTAACATTTCCATCAGTTCCAGGTCAGAGACTGCCCTGTAAGCCAGGCACAGATACAGTGACAATGCTTTCAGTCTTTCTGTCTAAGGCTTATTGAAATTGTGTGCCCTGTAGTTTCTTGGTGCGAAATCTCTATAATCTCGCCAATTGTTGCAGGTGTCTGTTGAGGTACATGCAAAAGGGAGCATTATACTAAATTAGTGGTCTGATGAGGGCCGGGTATAATGGAATTATAACATCCATAGATCTAGATGGGATGCCTTTATTTATAGGATGTGTCACATAGAAGGGTTTCCTTACTACTGTGGATAAGTGGTGGTCAAAGTTCAGGTTGCTTTAAACCTGAGTATCTAGATCATGTATCACTGGGTCTACACTTGGGGGTTGCTGTCTATAATGTAATTAGCAGGAATGTCAGCTTTCCCAAAGTGAATACTAATGCATTTTTTTGCATTTATTTTTAATCTATGACTTTAACACTAATCATTTATCTGCGTTAACCATGTCTGCAGTACATTAACAGTGTTGGGGGGACTCAGTGATTGCTACCAGTCTGCAACCATCAGCAAACTTGGTCAGCCACAGGCTGTCCAAGTTTGCCTGGACTTGAGAAATAAGTTCTGAACAGTAAGGGACCCAGCACAGAAAACTGTGATATGTCGGTGACTGGCCTTTTGCTATAGGTGAAGTCATACACTTTGACAGTATGTGTCCTGTTGATGAGCCAGTTGCCTACCCATCTGTTAGTGTAAGGATTAATTACCAAATAGGAGAGTTTCTCAACAATACCTGAGTGGGGGATTGTGTCAAATGCCTTGTCTAGGTCAAGATAGCAGGTATAAATTATCTTTCCCTTGTCCAGGGACTTAGTGACTTTCTCAAAGAAGTCAACCATGTTTAACAGGCATGCTCTACCTTTAACAAATCTGAACTGGGTTTGGTCCAGAGTTTGGAGATTACCTATGTCCTTGTTATTAAGGTTCATAAGGATTATTTCCATGACCTTCCATGACCTTGCAGATGAAGCTAGTCAGGTTTATGGGCCTATAATCCACAGGGTTGGTCGATGGTCCCTCTTTGTGCAGAGGGATTACTGTTACTGTTCTCGATTCTGCTGGAACATAGACACTTCACAGGTTGTGGTTAAACAGGGATCCATGTGGGTCAACTAGGTCATGTTTTAAGTTGTTTAAAAGGCAACCTGGGATGTTATCTAGTCCCATTGATGCTGTGTGTTTGGCCTTGAAGAGTGCCAAGATGACCTGCTCTCTTGAGATTATAGGCTGAGGATTGATGGCAGGTATACTGTGGGGGATGACTGGAAGGGACATGGGGTGAAGTTTGCTCCAAATCTGTCAGCTAGCAGGTTGGCTATTACATCTGGTGGAGCATGGGTGGTGCCATTCACAACCAGTTTAGTGCATAGATGGGTATTCCTTTTCAGATTTTAATAAACTTAAAGAATGCCTTCTGATTATCCTTAGCTAGGGAGGCTACTTTTGCTTTTTAATTAGTTTTGAGGACTTGGCAAGATCTCTAATTTGTTTGTTAAAGCTAGAGAGGAATTTCTTCCTCTGCTGAGCCAGTTCCCTCTTGTTCTTGGATATTAGTTTCTTACACTTGTTGTATAGCCTGTTTATACTAGGACCCACCAGGGTGGATTGTTTTTTCAGCAAGACCTGATTTTAATCTAGTAAGGTACAGTTGATTCTGTACAACTCCTTAAATGGTTATACAGGTCATTGGTGTACACCACTGCATAGAAGTCCATGCTATTTGCATTTGAGAGGGGTTTGAAACTTCTTATACTACCACTTAGTAGGAAGTAATTTGTCTTTGAAAAATTCTTAAACATTTTTGAGCTTCATTGGGTATCCGGTCTTATAATTATGTCAAATGAGGCTGATTTATGGTCCAACCTAACCAGGAGGACATCACATGGGTGGGGTGCAATGCTCTTCCATGTTAGTGAGTACTATGTCCAGGACATGTGGGTCTCTTGTAGATTTTCTGACTAACTGTTTTAGAGCAGTTGCACTGAGAAAGTACAAGAACCTCTGAGCCAGCATGTTTGTGGTCATGTACATTTCCCAGTTGATGATGGGATAATTAAAATCACCTATGCATAAGGTGTTGGGCTGTATGCAGGTGACTTCAGTAAGTCCAGGTATGCTGTAGACTTTTCTTGTTTCATGGTGGGAGAAACTTAAGAGAGTCATATTGTTTGACAACTCTCGAGGTGTACCTATCCATAATGAAGATGGGTACATCTCCTCCTTTGGTTGTTTTGTGCTCAGTTTGTTTTCTGAATGTATGGAAGGCATTATAGCCCTGCATGGCTGGGGTGCTTTCCGAGCTATTGAACCATGACTCCAAATCCCCAAATCATCATACAGTTTATTGCCACTATGTATTTTTTTTATTTTTTCATCCAGTACTCCATTACTTTTGAGAGTTTTCTCTTCCCAGTAAGCCCTTCCACTTTATATATGAGGGCTCAGTACAGGCATTCTTCTTTCACTCACTGGACATGTGGACCGAGCATCAGGAGTACTGCTGACATTTGCAGGGTCTGAGGACTGTTTTTTTTTTTTTAATGTCCTAGTTACCTTCAGATACATGCCTAGCACACACTGTGACTGGCTGGGTGTGGGAAACTATAGTATGCTCCATCCCCCAGCCCCTAAGGGGTATACACTGAACTTTATTTCCTGCTCTCCCAGCCTGACATCTAACCTCTCTAGGTCCAGTCTTCACTAGAACTTCACTAGAGAGACATCATTATGTATCTTCCTCCCAGGATAGGAACATTCACATCCTCCCAGCCAACTCTGTCAAGTACTCAAGCCGCTAATCGAATTCTGTTTCCCCAGGTTGTAGTCAGGGCTTTTTCCCTATAAACCACTGGATCAGCCTCCACTATGTATATTGTGATATTTATGTTGTAATATTATGTTTTAGTTTGCACCCAGACTGCACTACTCTAATCACTGTCAATTTTATCAGCTTCCCAATATAATGCTTCACTTTATTGTAGTACTTAAAGTTATCCCCATGTAATGCTTTACTTTATTGTAGTACTTAAAGTTATCCCCATGTAATGCTTTACTTTGGTGTAAGTTTGGACATATGTGCCAGTTTCTGTGGAGGGGGGGGGGGGCTATGAAGCAGTTTATACCTTCCCTCAGGAGGTTGTAATCAGCTTTGGAGACTTTTTTTGTATGACCCTTGCTGGGGGGGGGGGGGTCAAGGAGATGGTGACTTCAAAAGTGACTGCTTTGTGGTCAGATCTTGCCAGGGAAGATGACAGTGTAGGGATGCTTCAGTGGTCACTCATGTTGGTTAATACCACGTCCAAGATATTTTTGCCTCTTGTGAGGGTGTCAACCAACTGGTCCAAGGCATTTGCATTGACAAAATCAAGGAATCTCTAGGCATTTCTGTTCTGGCATGAGTATTTCTTCCAATCTATGGTTGGATAGTTAAAGTCGCCCAGGATCAGGGTAAAGGGTTGAATCTTGATAGATCCGAAGAGGTCCTGATAGGTGGAGTGGGCATCTTGAGTCAGAGTTGGAGGCCTGTAGCTAGCTATGATTTGAATAGGGGTCTTGTCAATTGCTAACTGCACCTGGAGTATTTCCTGTGCATCATACTGTTTGACCAGCCTAGAGGTGTGTATGTCTTTTATATGCATTGCAGCTCCACCTCCTTTTGTTTTGCTGCCCACGGCTTGGGGCTGAATGAATGCTAGGATGAGTAATCTGGTATAGCTGGGGTGCTGTCCACAGCTTTGAACTAGGTTTCTGTGACTGCACAAATGTCAGCTTCTTCCAGGGCAAAGAATGCTTGCAATGAGTGCAGTTTCATGCAAGCTGACTGTGCTGCATACCTCCAGGGAATCACTACATACTGCAACCACCAATCCATCTTCCCTTTCTAAATTGATTTATGTTTAGATCTTGCTTACAGTAGAGGAAAAAAATAATATTGAGAATTTCCCCTCTGTTCTTCAGTATCTAGAGAGGATCATAGGGATTATAGGATCATAGGAATTACAAGGAAACTAAAATGTGAGACCATTTGTGCCTTGCCAGCACAGTCATGATGTACCTCCCACTTCTACAACAGTGAATCAAGTCAGGCCAGGGATGAATTTGTGGATGCACATCCAGTAATCAAAGTTCATCTTGACTGATGCAAGGGTAATACACTCTGTTTATTATGTAAGGAGAATTTATTCCTGAGATGGGGTAAATGTTGTTTAATAAAATTTTCCCACCAGTATGTTTTATTTGTATGGTGGTGGAGATTTAGTTCCTTAGTTGTACTCTTTGTGGAGCTGTTTGTCTTGCAGGGTGATGTGCCTGGATAGTCACATATGCTATAATTGGTCTAACTGGAGCAGAGTAGAGGGATGATAACTTCTTTTGACTTAGATGAGATACTCTTACATATCAGCTGTGTTAAACAGAAGGATTTCCTGATTACTGCTGCTACATGGTGGTAAAAAAGAGGAAGATAATGAGGGGTGGGAGGTTGGCATAATGGTTAAGGTGCTTACCTTACAGATACAAGGTGCAGAGTTTGATTCTCACATGGGGTAATTGGCTTGGCTTAAAATGGCCCAGAAGGGCAGTTAGCCTAGTACTAATCTATGAACCTATGAACATGGTGCCAAGGGCCCTGTATCATGTATTAATCAGTATGGAATGGGGTGCTAGTTATATTGTTAGCTAGGGATAAGATTTTTATTCCACATACAGCAATACTGAGCTTTTGTCATTTAAATTTAGTCATTTTTCAGTACACTATTGGTTTGTAAGGATTAGTTCTTGCTGTAGAGGTATGGTATCAAGGTGTGCTCATGCAATAACATCCAACTTGTAGTCAGTGGCAAACTAGCTATATGTCTTAGTTTAAGGTTTGCAGGTTGGAGAAGTATATTCCAAAAAAGGATGTGTCAGAGCACCACGACAAGCCAAGTTGTACACTGCTAGTTACTTTCTTGCTTGGTGATGAGGAACCTCCTACTTTAATTTTATATGGGTTCTTTCTTGGAGACAGTTGCCTTGGTTAGATCAAGATAGGCTGAGTGGACTAAGTGACCACTATGTACCACCTCTGTGAACTTCTTGAAGAGATTTACTAAATTTTGTAGACATGACCCCCCCTTTGATAAAAAAGCTGTGGGACTAGGTGTATAAGATTTTTGATGTATCCATTTATGAAGCCAGAAATGATGCATTCCATAGCATTGCAGACTAGACTATTTAGGTTGATGGGTCTGTAATTCCTGAGGTCTGTTGTGGGGCTCTGCTTATGACAGGGCATCATAACAGCAATTCTCCATACTTTTGGGGGCACATCCTGTGGAAAAACTTAAGTTAAACAAATTTGGGAGGAGTCCCATGAGGGCATGATTGGTACTAGTTATTAGGTATCCAGGTGAGTTGTCTAGACCTATAGATGTGTTATCTTTTTCTTTTAGTGCACAGTAAGGACATGTTCCTTTATGATCTTAGGTGGTGTAAAAGATTCAGGAATTTGCAGACTTGGGAGGACTGTTTTTGCAGTGAAGTTGGTAATAAACGTATCTGCAGGTATATTAGCAATGTGTTGAGATCAGAGAGGGTGATGCTAATTTGGTTTAGTTCATAACGTTGCTGGATATTGTTTCTTAATTTCCTGATGTAATTAAATAAAGATTTATAATTATCCTTGGCTTCAGATGCAATTTTCAGTTTGTGTTTGGCTTAGACCTTCCTGATGGTCTTTAAGTCCTTTGCTATTCTTTTTACAGATTCTTAAATGTGAGTGGATTTAATTTTGTTATAGGACTTTAGAAGTGTTTTCCTTTTGTTATAGAGCTTATGGGTCACCAGGTTGCCTTTTTGTTTTGTAGGGAATATCAGATCAACATACTTTCAAAATGGGAGTAGAAGTCTATTGCATAAGTAGCAAGTGATACTGATTAAGAACGGGTGGTATTACAAGGAAATTTCAAAATTTCATCATAGAGTTTGAGTAGGTTTATATGTTTGAAGTCCTTAAATTCTGATTTGTTCATGGCAGGAGCATTTGAGTTGTTATAGTTGTTTGTGGTTAGATTTAACCAGGGATAGAGTGATACATGTGGGGGGGTGATATTGGCATGAAAAAGGTCTACGGTATTTTAATACCTAGAGGCTGGCTCACTATTTGTGATTGGGAATTATCACTTATTAAGTCCAGACATTTTTGGGTGTACCCAGCTTTTGCAGTATAGATCACCAATTGAAATAACTTATCATAAAAGTAGTTTTCATCATGGGTATTTAAAAGAGTTGCATTCAGGAAACTCTTATGTCATCCAGGAACATGGAGATGCCCTATAGTAAGCTATAAGGGGTCCAAATGGAGAGATGATAAAATCAGCGCAAAAAGCAGAGTGGTATTGCTGGAAATTAATTAATCCTAAAGTCTTGGTGAATACCTTCTCATGGTAGACCACTTTTCACAAAACCTCACCAAGATGACACTGATATATAGACTATATTTTTTATATAGCATATACCATGGGAGGGAGGTAGGTTAAAAATAAAAAAGACAGATGGGTGCACAGGTCCTAGGATAAAAAAGTGCCCAATCCTGGTGTACTCATTGGTGCCAGGACTGGAAAAAGATGATTTTGTAGAATCCTCAAAACACAGAAATAGTCCTACAATGGGATTAGGCCAGACCCAGGGAGAGGATGCCCCCCTGTTATAGAAGGAAGTAGTACCCCACAAAAAGCACAAAACTGAAAGCCGAAAAAGAGCTGTAAAGATGACAGAGTGGACTATTGAGGAAAAGGAATAAATTATGCATTGTTACTATTATGCAGAAAACTAAGACTTTTTAAATAGAAATATTCAGAAAGATTAAAAGGGAAATTTGAGGAAAGAAAAATGCTTGCACAAGAAAAAAATGTCAAAAACTTGAAATAAAAATGTAGGTTCATTAATGCAACAGATCCATGAAAAGCATTACACAAATGAAGACATTTTGGGCCACCTAGAAAAAAGAAGTGACAGAGGCAGTGCAAAAATATAAAGAATGTAATCCAGAGATTTGGGCAGTGCAGTGGTGCAGCGGTTTGCATTGTTGACTCACAGCAAAAGGCTCTCCGGTGTGATTTTCAGCCGGGGTGCCTTCTGTGTAGAGTCTGCATGTCCTCCTGGTGTTCATGTGATTTTCCTCTGGGTGTTCCAGTTTCCTCCCATGTTACAAAGACATGCGCCTGGAGTGTTTCTCCCCCGAGCCTCCTCTGAAAATTGGATCGTTCCAAGTCAGACTTTCCCAGTAAACAAATGTTAAATAAATAAATAAATAAATAAAATAAAATAAAATAAAAAATAAGCATTGACATGGGAAAAAAGATATCTGTGTGGTACAATATTTATGGAAAGGAAAAAAAACAAACTAATCAATACAAAAAAAAAGCACCTACAAAGATATTTGAAGAGAAATAAATCCAAAGGCATCTGGATATGGAACATTTCAAAATACAAAAAAAAATAAGAAAACAATGAGGAAATCTACAACAGAGGATTTGTAAGTTAGAAGTTAAACAAATAGAAACTGAAGTCATGGATTATCCATGAAGTGACTGATTTAGTGTAGAAAATCCAGCTCTGGTAATATCGCATAATGGAACAATGAGTCCTTATATTAAGGAGCAGCAAGTGGAGTGGGGGGCATCTGAAGAAGAAATGTGGACATGGGAAAGACAAACAGATCTGTTATGGTGCAATATTTATACAAAGCAGAAAGCCAAACTAGTCAATATAAAAAAGCAGCTCCAAAGATATTTGAAGAGAAATACTGACAAAGGTACCCAGATGTAAAATTTCATAATACAAAAAACAAGAAAACAAATTGGGAAAGTAGAAAAGAGGATTACTAAGGCAGAAGTTAAACAAATAGAAACTGAAGTTTTGGATTATTTGCAAAGTGAAGGATTTAGTGTAGAAAACCCAACATGGGCAGGTAATGCCACTGTATGATAGAACAATGAGTCCTTAGACTAAGGAGAAGCAGGTTGAGTGGGAGGAATCTTATGTCTTAAGACTTGCTATGCGGTAATGCTCTGGAAACCTCTGTAGGAGACTGGTACAAAAGTTCTATTGAAGTTGCAAAGCAAGGGAAGGAGCAGGAAAGAGTCAAACCTCTTGCACAGGCAATGTTGCAAAGTGATGGGCCAATGAGTTTCCATATGAAGGAGCAGCAGATGAAGCAGGGTCCATTTGAAGAGGATATGCCATAGGTAGATTTTTTTGGAACTTTTTGAAGAATATGTGCAGGACATGGAGAGCAAAGAAGGTTCTCTCAGTCTAGAAGGAAATGATCTAAAGTTATAACTGCTTGATTTAATAGAGATGTATAAACATATTAAGATCAATGAAAGAAAAAAGTAGAAAGTAAATAGTACACAAATTGTTCGAAGTTTAGCGAAACACATGAACACAGTAATTAGGACTATTAAGAGAAACTCTTGTGATATAGCAGAAATAAATAGGATATATTCCTGTACAGCTATATTAATAACAGATAAAGTCGTACCACAAAATCACACAGCAGTAAGGGGAAAGAAGAAACTAAATAAAATGCCACCATGGAAGCATCGAATAGACAAAGCTATAAAGCAATTATTACAAGAAGTTTCACTGCTTGAAGAATACAGAAGCAGGATCAGATCATCAAAAATACGTGGAAAAATAGACGTGGTAAAGAGCAACACATAGTATCATAACAGACCAAGATCTATCATACACTATTACAAATAAACTGAAAATATCAGCGTAGGCAGAACAACTTAGAAGATATGCAGATAAATATAAAGGAAAGGTACCAAATTAGTATAAATATAAAGGAAAAGTACAAAATAAACAATTCATCGATGATCCAAAAAAGTTTATAAAGAATTTGGAAACAAAGCAAAAGGAATAGAAACCCCACCAAAGAAAGAAAGAAGAAATAAACACATTGGAGAGGTATTTATGAAGACCTGTGGAACATAATAAAGATGCTGAATGGATAGAAAAATGAATAGAAAGGGTAAGGAGTTCTAATGTAGAAGATATGAAATAATATGAAGTAAGGACCACAGAAACTGAAATAAAATTAAGAAGAACTCCTAAATGGAAAACCCCAGGCCCAGATGCAGTACCTAACTTTTGGCTAAAACTATTAACTCCTTAAGAGTGAAACTAAAAGCCATCCTATAAACTATAGACTAGTAATTTGCCTTCCAACAATATGCAAACTATATAGTTTCCTTTTCTATATTGATGATAGAGATGACAATATATATATATATATATATATATATATATATATATATATATATATATATATATATATAAATGTCCACAGCACATACAGGAACAGACAGCTGTAATCTCCTCAAAAACACGTCCTCAGGTAGTGATAGAGAATACGTTCATCTAAGAATAATCCAACTCCACATCACCATAAAACAGAATCTTTATTCATAGGAAGTGAGCGCTTTCACCCGAAGGCTTTGTCAAACTTTACATCCTCCATAGTCAGTGGAATCTTAATATAGTATAACATCAACCCCACCCTAACAGGATATTAACATACTCAATTAATCAATTAAAAGCAGAAGCAGGGACACACCTTCAAACAACAAAACCCCTACTTAAAGAGTTCTAAAACTTCTACAAGGATTCTAAATCTAAATCTCATAGTACATAAATATAAAAAATGGCAAACAATCATAATGTCGTTCGTCATACAACAATATATAAGCTAAAATCACTAAATATATTACATATTAATACAAAAATCAGCTAACTTTAGGTTTCATCAGCCTCCTCTTTTTCAAAATAGGGTGAATTTGTATTTTGTCATTTAAACCTGGTGGCTTATCCGCTCTACAGCGGATAATCCAGCGAAGCTCACACTCTTGCAGATAATTATCTACATCTCCTCCTCTAATACTCGGATGTATGTGTTGGATAACAGAAAAACTAAAATAATGTTCAGCCCCAGAGATCTTAATATGCTTAGCAATGGCATTGTTGTCAGAACCTATCCGTGTATGGTAAACATGATCCCTGATGCGCTCCCTCAACTGTCTGCAAGTTTTCCCAATGTAGAAAGCAGTACAGGAAACGCACCTTGCAATATATACTACATTGCAACTTGTACAACTGGTGTTGGTATTAAACATATACTCAGCTCCAGACACAGGATGTATGAAACTCAAACTAACATCAATTTGTTGACACTGGTTACAGTTATAACAGGGGACAGTATTAACTTTACCATTACCAAAATGGCCACTCTGTGAAAGGCGATGATGGCATAACATGCTCTTCAGATTAGGTTTGTTCTTATATACAAATGCAGGTGTAGGTCCCACAATCCCTCCTACTACTTCATCCAAGAATAGTGTATCCCAATGTTTTCCTATTATATCCTTAACATTCACAACATCTCTCGTAAAAAATAATGTCATCCTCATGCTGTCCGACATTTCAGCTGGGGGGTTAGGTTCAGGTTCATTCCACTCAGAAAAATAGGGACGTGCCCTGGTATCTCTGAGTCCACCAACCTCAACCACCACTTTGTCTATATCAAATTCATTATAAGACCTATCTATTAGTCTACGTTTCAATTCAGCTATCTCTCTTGTAAAACCTATGTCTGTGGGATTGAGCCTGGATGCTCTCATCAACTGCCCTTTTATAACATTGTCAAAGACATACCTCGGATGCATACTTCGTCGATGTAACAATGTGTTCTTATAACATGGTTTCCTATATATTGTGGTGTTCAAAAGTCCACATTCCAGTCTTATAATTCCAACATCCAAAAAAGATATGTTTGTTGCTGAATGACAAACAGTGAATTTGAGGTAACTAGTGAGCCCATTCATAACCTCAACAAATTCTAACAGGGTCATTACATCCCCTTTCCAAATAAGGAAAAGGTCATCTACAAATCTCCTGTAGAAGCCGACATTATTCTGAAACTATCTAGAGGGAACAATAATTCCCTTTCCCAATCCGCCATAACAATGTTGGCGTAGCTATTGGCACACGCAGTGCCCATAGCTACACCATCCTTCTGTACAAAAATGTTCTCCTCAAACAAAAAAAGGTTGTTAAATAAAACAATCTCCAAAAATAAAATAAGGAGATCTATAGTTGCATTATCTAAATCCGACCTATTCCTCGGGTAATTCTGCACCCTCAATATACCAGAGTGATTTGGTATCACTGTAAATAGGCTCACCACGTCTAAGGTCACCATTATATAAGGTTCATGGTCCTGTAGTGTTTTAGTATATTCATACAGGTCCATGAGAAACTGTTTACTATCTCTCAAAATGAAGGAATTCATCCCCACTATTGGTCTAAGGTAATATTCTACAAACAAAGAAAATGGCTCAGTGAGCCAACCTTGCCCTGCTACGATTGGTCGCATAGGTGGATCCACCATGGACTTATGGGTCTTCGGCAAACCTTGTATAACCGGAATACATGGGTTATCAACCTTTAAATACTTAAACAATGTTGTTGAAATAGTAGAGCTCTTGAGTAAATCATCCAGCGTATGATAAACCCGAAAAACTTTAACAGTAACTTCCCCTATATCAGTGCTTTCATAAAACGATCTATCACTCAACATTGTTTTCATAGTTCTAGCATAATCTGCATAGTCCATCAGTACAACAGGACCCCCCTTGTCTGCTGGTCTAATCATGATAGAGTGGTCATTCTTAAGGTGAAATAATACTTTCCTTTGTAGGTAAGTCAAATTCTTCTGTGCATTATTGTTCTTCTTATTGTTCCTTGTATTATAATATTTATGAAGGTCATTCTCTACTAACTTAGAGAAAGTATCTAACAGGGGGTGTAGAATTGGGGTATATAAATTATTAGGATGGAACTTATTCATATTTTCAACACCAGATTCTTTCTGTCCATCACCAAAATCCAACTTCAGCTGTACCTTACGTACAAACATCTTCACATCTAAAATGGAATCTGTGATGTCACTATCACTTGTAGGTATAAAACTCAACCCCTTATCCAATACTTCTTCCTCATAAATATTCCTCAACCTATGCTGTGATAGATTAACTACTAATGTTTCTCTGCTCTCTCCCACATTTTCTTCAGCGTGGGTCCTAAATGATCCCCTCCTGATCCCTTCCATTTGTGCCGGCCCCTGCTGTGTGATCTCTGTCTCCCTTGCCAACCAGGTGTCGCTATGGGGAAAGGGACTCGCATTGTAGGATCATTGCCAGAAGAACAAGAGCCTGAATTCCTATCACTAGTGACCTTCCTCCTGACCACTGTATCATTAAGCTCACAACTCGGTCTCACTGTGTTAGTTCCTACATTAATCTCTCCCAATTCCATTGAGCTATCAAGTAAAATGTTGGGTTGCACATTATTAGAGGTGATATCATTATCAGTAGTCGACACATTCCTATCATTCTCTGAAATCACATTAGCTGCATTACTAACGTTATTAATCATACTAACATTTGAAACATTCATGCCTGCTGGAACATTACATACAGCATTAGTTCTAGATGAACCAACATTAGCAGTGGATAAAACAACATTTGAACTATTTACTGTCCTTGTCACATCAGAGTTATTAAACCTCGTCCAAGTAAAAACTTGGCTTAGTTTGAAATCTTTAATATCTCTCAGCAACTTGTTCCTTTTTTGCTCCAAAAGTCGCTTTTCAAATAATTGTACATTGTCTAATAGTCTCTCAAGTCCTGCTTCAACCTTAGGCGCAGGATATTTAGAACAAATTGCATTATATTGTTCATTAACACTTTTACGCAATGTTTCCTTTTCAGTCGAATGAAACTCATTAAGAAGCTTCATATAGTTATAACTAAGTTCTAAATTAAGCTGTTGCCATTTTAGCAACAGCTCAGGATAAAAGTTACCTGAAGTTGGCATTTTCAAAACTCGTAGCCCCCGCGGGACCACCCGCTTCTGTAAACATGCTTCAAAATGCTGCCGTTGCAGCTGTAGCTTCTTCAACTTTAAAAAGGCAAATTCTAATTGGTGTAAGTCTGTGCCGAGTTCCATAACATTCACGTCATCATTAGACTCAGTTCCTTGCTCCATCTCAGGCTCGAAACCCAATAGTAAGTTCTCCGTGCCATCCACACAGTCCTGGAAACGGACCAACTTCCGGTTCAACATCATTGGTTCCTCCAACACATACGGTAGTTCTATATTATCACTCTTGTTGTTGTTACTGCTTACAGCCATCCCCCTACTGTGGTTAAGTAGTATAAAATAAAATAACCAAATGAAGAAAACCACAGTAGGACACAATGCTCCTGTGCTCAAAAATAAAGTGATAAATAAATGTCCACAGCACATACAGGAACAGACAGCTGTAATCTCCTCAAAAACACGTCCTCAGGTAGTGATAGAGAATACGTTCATCTAAGAATAATCCAACTCCGCATCACCATAAAACAGAATCTTTATTCATAGGAAGTGAGCGCTTTCACCCGAAGGCTTTGTCAAACTTTACATCCTCCATAGTCAGTGGAATCTTAATATAGTATAACATCAACCCCACCCTAACAGGATATTAACATACTCAATTAATCAATTAAAAGCAGAAGCAGGGACACACCTTCAAACAACAAAAACCCCTACTTAAAGAGTTCTAAAACTTCTACAAGGATTCTAAATCTAAGTCTCATAGTACATAAATATAAAAAGTATAAAAAATGGCAAACAATCATAATGTTCGTCATACAACAATATATAAGCTAAAATCACTAAATATATTACATATTAATACAAAAATCAGCTAACTTTAGGTTTCATCAGCCTCCTCTTTTTCAAAATAGGGTGAATTTGTATTTTGTCATTTAAACCCGGTGGCTTATCCGCTCTACAGTGGATAATCCAGCGAAGCTCACACTCTTGCAGATAATTATCTACATCTAACTCCTCCTCTAATACTCGGATGTATGTGTTGGATAACAGAAAAACTAAAATAATGTTCAGCCCCAGAGATCTTAACATGCTTAGCAATGGCATTGTTGTCAGAACCTATCCGTGTATGGTAAACATGATCCCTGATGCGCTCCCTCAACTGTCTGCAAGTTTTCCCAATGTAGAAAGCAGTACAGGAAACGCACCTTGCAATATATACTACATTGCAACTTGTACAAATGGTGTTGGTATTAAACATATACTCAGCTCCAGACACAGGATGTATGAAACTCAAACTAACATCAATGTGTTGACACTGGTTACAGTTATAACAGGGAACAGTATTAACTTTACCATTACCAAAATGGCCACTCTGTGAAAGGCGACGATGGCATAACATGCTCTTCAGATTAAAGATTTCAAACTAAGCCAAGTTTTTACTTGGCCGAAGTTTAATAACTCTGATGTGACAAGGACAGTAAATAGTTCAAATGTTGTTTTATCCACTGCTAATGTTGGTTCATCTAGAACTAATGCTGTATGTAATGTTCCAGCAGGCCTGAATGTTTCAAATGTTAGTATGATTAATAACGTGAGTAATGCAGCTAATGTGATTTCAGAGAATGATAGGAATGTGTCGACTACTGATAATGATATCACCTCTAATAATGTGCAACCCAACATTTTACTTGATAGCTCAATGGGATTGGGTGAGATTAATGCAGGAACTAACACAGTGAGACCGAGTTGTGAGCTTAATGATACAGTGGTCAGGAGGAAGGTCACTAGTGATAGGAATTCAGGCTCTTGTTCTTCTGGCAATGATCCTACAATGCGAGCCCCTTTCCCCATAGCGACACCTGGTTGGCAAGGGAGACAGAGATCACACAGCAGGGGCCGGCACAAATGGAAAGGATCAGGAAGGGATCATTTAGGACCCACGCTGAAGAAAATGTGGGAGAGAGCAGAGAAACATTAGTAGTTAATCTATCACAGCGTAGGTTGAATATTTATGAGGAAGAAGTATTGGATAAGGGGTGAGTTTTATACCTACAAGTGATAGTGACATCACAGATTCCATTTTAGATGTGAAGATGTTTGTACGTAAGGTACAGCTGAAGTTGGATTTTGGTGATGGACAGAGAGAATCTGGTGTTGAAAATATGAATAAGTTCCATCCTAATAATTTATATACCCCAATTCTACACTCCCTGTTAGATACTTTCTCTAAGTTAGTAGAGAATGACCTTCATAAATATTATAATACAAGGAACAATAAGAAGAAAAATAATGCGCAGAAGAATTTGACTTACCTACAAAGGAAAGCATTATTTGACCTTAAGAATGACCACTCTATCATGATTAGACCAGCAGACAAAGGAGGTCCCGTTGTACTGATGGACTATGCAGATTATGCTAGAACTATGAAAACAATGTTGAGTGATAGATCGTTTTATGAAAGCACTGATATAGGGGAAGTTACTGTTAAAGTTTTTCGGGTTTATGATACGCTGGATGATATACTATTTCAACAACATTGTTTAAGTACTTAAAGGTTGATAACCCATGTATTCTGGTTATACAAGGTTTGCCGAAGATCCATAAGTCCATGGTGGATCCACCTATGCGACCAATCGTAGCAGGGCAAGGTTGGCTCACTGAGCCATTTTCTTTGTTTGTAGAATACTACCTTAGACCAATAGTGGGGATGAATTCCTTCATTTTGAGAGATAGTAAACAGTTTCTCATGGACCTGTATGAATATACTAAAACACTACAGGACCATGAACCTTATATAATGGTGACCTTAGACGTGGTGAGCCTATTTACGGTGATACCAAATCACTCTGGTATATTGACGGTGCAGAATTACCTGAGGAATAGGTCGGATTTAGATAATGCAACTATAGATCTCCTTATTTTATTTTTGGAGATTGTTTTATTTAACAACCTTTTTTTGTTTGAGGAGAACATTTTTGTACAGAAGGATGGTGTAGCTATGGGCACTGCGTGTGCCAATAGCTACGCCAACATTGTTATGGCGGATTGGGAAAGGGAATTATTGTTCTCTCTAGATAGTTTTCAGAATGTCGGCTTCTACAGGAGATTTGTAGATGACCTTTTCCTTATTTGGAAAGGGGATGTAATGACCCTGTTAGAATTTGTTGAGGTTATGAATGGGCTCACTAGTTACCTCAAATTCACTGTTTGTCATTCAGCAACAAACATATCTTTTTTGGATGTTGGAATTATAAGACTGGAATGTGGACTTTTGAACACCACAATATATAGGAAACCATGTTATAAGAACACATTGTTACATCGACGAAGTATGCATCCGAGGTATGTCTTTGACAATGTTATAAAAGGGCAGTTGATGAGAGCATCCAGGCTCAATTCCACAGACATAGGTTTTACAAGAGAGATAGCTGAATTGAAATGTAGACTAATAGATAGGTCTTATAATGAATTTGATATAGACAAAGTGGTGGTTGAGGTTGGTGGACTCAGAGATACCAGGGCACGTCCGTATTTTTCTGAGTGGAATGAACCTGAACCTAACCCCCCCAGCTGAAATGTCGGACAGCATGAGGATGACATTATTTTTTACGAGAGATGTTGTGAATGTTAAGGATATAATAGGAAAACATTGGGATACACTACTCTTGGATGAAGTAGTAGGAGGGGTTGTGGGACCTACACCTGCATTTGTATATAAGAAGAAACCTAATCTGAAGAGCATGTTATGCCATCGTCGCCTTTCACAGAGTGGCCATTTTGGTAATGGTAATGTTAATACTGTCCCCTGTTATAACTGTAACCAGTGTCAACACATTGATGCTAGTTTGAGTTTCATACATCCTGTGTCTGTAGCTGAGTATATGTTTAATACCAACACCAGTTGTACAAGTTGCAATGTAGTATATATTGCAAGGTGCGTTTCCTGTACTGCTTTCTACATTGGGAAAACTTGCAGACAGTTGAGGGAGCGCATCAGGGATCATGTTTACCATACACGGATAGGTTCTGACAACAATGCCATTGCTAAGCATGTTAAGATCTCTGGGGCTAAACATTATTTTAGTTTTTCTGTTATCTAACACATACATCCGAGTATTAGAGGAGGAGATGTAGATAATTATCTGCAAGAGTGTGAGCTTCGCTGGATTATCCACTGTAGAGCGGATAAGCCACCAGGTTTAAATGACAAAATACAAATTCACCCTATTTTGAAAAAGAGGAGGCTGATGAAACCTAAAGTTAGCTGATTTTTGTATTAATATGTAATATATTTAGTGATTTTAGCTTATATATTGTTGTATGACGAACGACATTATGATTGTTTGCCATTTTTTATATTTTTTATATTTATGTACTATGAGACTTAAATTTAGAATCCTTGTAGAAGTTTTAGAACTCTTTAAGTAGGGGTTTTGTTGTTTGAAGGTGTGTCCCTGCTTCTGCTTTTAATTGATTAATTGAGTATGTTAATATCCTATTAGGGTGGGGTTGATGTTATACTATATTAAGATTCCACTGACTATGGAGAATGTAAAGTTTGACAAAGCCTTCGGGTGAAAGCGCTCACTTCCTATGAATAAAGATTCTGTTTTATGGTGATGTGGAGTTGGATTATTCTTAGATGAACGTATTCTCTATCACTACCTGAGGACGTGTTTTTGAGGAGATTACAGCTGTCTGTTCCTGTATGTGCTGTGGACATTTATTTATCACTTTATTTTTGAGCACAGGAGCATTGTGTCCTACTGTGGTTTTCTTCATTTGGTTATTTTATATATATATATATATATATATATATATATATATATATATATATATATATATATATATATATATATATATATATATATATATATGTATACTTTAACTTATAGGAATATATACTGTATGCTATTTATACTTTTGGTAGAATCCCAGCCCACAGAGTATTGTTTGTTCTGTGCTGCTATAGTGCCTACCCAGTGCATTTTGCCAAACTCATTTTCACGTCTTCAGTTACTGCCTGTATGTTCTCTAACACTGCATATACTTACTGCTACACATCTTGAGGTTCATTCCTGTTGCATCTGCCACATTGGAGTAAACAGTTCTACAGATGTCCTTTCAGTTGGTTTAAAACATACGCAGCCTCACCCACAAAACATACATACAGCAGCAAAGAGGGCATTGAAGTGCTTGTTAGGTCATGGCAGGATTATGTTTAGATGACAGGAATACAATTGCAGAACAACTTCCCCATCTGTATGTATTAATTGCATTAGAGCAGCATGACTTTTAATGGTAAGAGATGACAAACAATGAAATGGGGAGGACTAAAGAGTGAAATGAGAGGAACACAGAAAAAGATAGATATGCCTCAAAGTTTTTGGCTGATAAATGCTGCAGCTTACTTTGGCAGGACTGCCAAAGGATGATGTCTTCCGCATTAGGTCATTTCCCTTTTGATCCCTCACTTTGCCCTAGTACAGACAGTAGAAACCTATTTTTCCTGAGAGTTCGTCTCATTTTATGATTCCCTGTTTTTATAAAGCAATATTATCAACGGGTCTGCAAAGCACTCAATTAAAAATGAGACATAAATCTCTCAATTTTTCAGAATATTACAAAAACAAGTACTTTGTAGCTCTGTAATATATCAGTTACAGCCCAGCAGAAAAAAGTGGATGTTTCTGTTATATATAATGCTGTACTGTTTAATCATTATAAAGTCTAATATTAAGTATAAAATTTAAGCATAAACTAATCTGGGCATAATTTTTAAAGGGGCTTACAGTGGCATTATGTATTTATGTGTAGCATTTATTTATTTATTTTTA
Source organism: Protopterus annectens (assembly GCF_019279795.1). Classification (NCBI taxonomy): domain Eukaryota; kingdom Metazoa; phylum Chordata; order Ceratodontiformes; family Protopteridae; genus Protopterus; species Protopterus annectens. The sequence continues at coordinate 1,205,315,047 of NC_056745.1, read as the reverse complement.
TTTTTATTTATTTAACATTTGTTGACCGGGAAAGTACGACTAGGTCCTACAGATCCTGTTTTCAGCAGAGGCCCGGGGAGAAATGCTCCAGAAGCATGTCTTTAGAATGTGGAAGGAAACCGGAGTACTCGGAGGAAACCCACGCGAACGCAAGGACAACATGCAAACTCCACACAGAAGGCACCCCAGCCGAGAATCGAACCGGAGAACCTCTTGCTGTGAGGTGACAGCATTAACCGCTGCACCACTGCGCCAACCAGCACAGCATAGCAGGCATATGGATAGGCTTTCTTAAATATAATGGTGTGAGTACTAGTTTCGAAGGCTCAAGGTGATTAGCCATGGTATAAGTTTGCTGCATGCAACACAGCAAGTAGATATCAGGTGCAACACTGGGTGATGATTCTCAGTTTGCATCCTGTCTTAGATCCAAGAAGATACAGGAAAAAAGAAAAAAAAGAAAGAAAACTGCATCTCTACAAAAAAGGTAGCTATACACATTTATCCAAATGGCTACAGCACAAGGCTTGTTGGTTGCAGGTCTTGCATTTTTCCTTATAAACTGTACATTTGATATCTAAAGAGTGCCTAAATTGCACCATCGGTGTTGTCATTTAATGATATTGCAGTATTGCCTGTTACCAATACTACATAGATATAAACCAAATGAACTTATTGTCTCAGTTTATCATTGCAAGTTTTGTTAAGTATGGTTGGTGCATTCCTCCATTGTTATACAGGTACTTCCCTAGACACTACTGCATTACCTATTTGATATACTGTTATTACTTGGCTGACTGGTATATTGAAACTTCACTTAAACTACTTGCCTTACAGTTACTGCACTTAGAAACATCCATTTAGATTAGTCGTAGGTGTTGTTTGATAGTTACTGCATCCAGACCTGTTGGGTTAGGTTATCTATGGTTCATTGCTGCTGCTACTTAGGTAGAAACCATATTAGATTACTGGATAAAGCTGTGTTATTTAAAATTGCCACTTGTTACTGATTACCTTTTTGCTTATTTCACTTTTAGATTTCTTATTTTGCACTTATAAATATTACAGTAGTCACATCATATACTTGTATCTTTTGATCCAATCTTTTATTATCACCCACTTTCTTATTTTAAAAGTTAAGTCACTAAACTATCCTGTTTTGTCATACCCCTTCATCTGCACTGGCCATTATGAAATCTAAGTCTGCTTTTACCCATTCTGCAGTGAGCCTGAAGGCAGTAAGTATTTTGCTGCAGTGTATCAGCTGCCTCATGCTTACTTAAAACTCCTTTATTGCTATATCACAGTAATTCAGTATGTGACATAACTATAGCACAGTAATTCAGTATGTCAACATAATGCATCAGAGATACTTCAGGAACAGCTAACACTGGGTAAGACAGCAATTCAGGTCGTAGTCTGCTATAGGTCCCCCAACCATGTCCCAAGACTCACACTCCATGTTCCTAAGCACCCTAGAGAATATTAGGATCCAACCTAACACTCTCATACTGGATGACTTCAACTACCCCTCCATTAACTGGGAAAACTACTCATGTATCAATACACTTGCCCAACGTTTCCTAGAATTCATTAATTCCAATGCCCTGGACCAGCTCGTTCTTACCCCCAGTAGAGGTAGCAACATCCATGACCTGGTCATTACTAACATGGGTGACCATTGCTCTACACAATTAGTCAACTCCTCCCTGGTTAGATCCAACCACAAACTAATCACCTTGGAAATGCACATCTCTCCCACCCACCCTGCAAAGGTAACCACCATGAAAAACTTCTCCAAAGCTAACTTTGGGCTCCTAAAAACAGAGGTGGCTAACTTCACGGCACCCATGCAAATGCAGAATAGTTGCATGACTGCCGAATCATAAACCAATACTCTACACTAATGCATGAATCTTGCCATACCCAATAGAACCATGGCGCTATCCTCCAAAAAATGGAAGCCATTCTGGTGGTCCCCTGCCATAAACAAACTCTACAACAGAAGGAGAAAACTGATGTGGAATAAGGTAAAGTCCTAAGACTGGAAAAACTCCTTTATCAGCCTCAACAAAAAGTTGAGATCCCTCATCAAATCCTGTAAAGCTAGCTATGAAAACAGAACTGCAGCAGATAGTAAAGACAACCACAAGGCCTTCTATAGTTATGTAAAGAATCTCCACAGCAATACCAAAATTTGCTCTGAGCTACTGCACAATGGTACATCCTATACCGAGCCAACAGATATTGCCAATATACTGGCCGACAGATTCACTGCCAACTTTACCCTTCCCCCACCAAAGGATCAATCACAATGCCAGTCGATTGCCAGGCACCCACTATTACTGCTGCACAGGTTAAAACAGCACTGTCCAAGGCCAAGAATACAGCTTCTATAGGACCTGACAATATTCCTGGCTGCGTTTTACATGAACTACAGAGTGAACTGGCACCTCACATGTGTGTCCTGCTCAATCACAACTTCACCTCAGGCTTTTTCCCTACCAAATGGTGCACTGCTACAGTCATCCCTCTCCACAAAGGAGGACTGACTACAGACCCTGGGAAATATTGCCCCATTAGCCTGATGAATCTGATATGCAAAGCTATGGAACGCATCATCATGGACCTAATAAACAAGGATATAGGGAATCTCCAAACTCTGGATTCCACACAGTTTGGTTTTGTGAAGGGTAGATCATGCCTACTCAACCTGGTTGACTTATTTGAATGGGTCACCAGAGCTGTGGATGATGGCAAGGTGGTTCATACAGCCTACTTTGATCTGGCCAGAGCCTTTGATACCATTCTCCACTCAGGAATCATAGAAAAACTCACTAAGCTAGGCAACAACCCCTATATCACTAGGTGGGTTGCAAACTGGCTCACAGATAGAACCCACAGTGTGAAAGTAGCTGACTCCAAGTCAGACTGCCAACCAGTCACGAGTGGAGTCCCACAAGGTTCAGTCCTGGGTCCTCTCCTGTTTGGTATTTATTTCTCTGAAGTCCAGGCCAACATGAAGGGACTCGGGCTGACAATGTTTGCAGACAATTGCAAGTTGGGAGCTATTAATAACTCCCTTAGTGATGTTGATATCCTACAGAAAGGCCTCACTGAGACCAACGACTGGTGTCAGAACCATGGCCTTAAGCTCAATGCCAAAAAATGTGTTGTCGTCCCCTTTGGGAAAAACCCAGTTCCCATGAATTACCACATCGATGGTAATCCACTGAACACAGAAGGTGTTATTAGACATCTGGGAACACAGGTTGACAGTAACCTCTCTTTTGACCACCACATCACCACTGTGGTCAGAAAGTCCCTCTATGTGGCACATCTCATTACTAAGGGTTTTGCATCCAGGAAGAAAGAGGCCATTGTCTCCCTCTACTCTTCCCTCGTTAGGCCAGTCATCGAGTACAATGCCCCGTTTGGCATGTACCTCACTAGACACCAGCAAACAACTGGAGAGGCTGCAAAAGTACCTCACAAAGAGGATCCTTGGCCTTAAACACTCCAACTGTTCTCTGTCTCATATTACCTACTTTTAGAGGTGATCTCTGCTTGACTTACAAAGCCATGTCTGGCCTAGCTCTGTTAGAAATGCTGCATCTAAAGAAATCCAAATCCCTCCGCACCACATGCTCCAGAGACCTCAACCTCATTACCACAATCAACAGAACAAGCTGGAGGGACAGGTTCATAACCCAGAGACTGCCCATGCTATGGAATAGACTTCCCTTACATGCCAAACAGAGCACCTCACTGGCCCTCTTCAAGAGAAATCTTGATGAGTGGATGGGAAATAGAAAATTCACCCCGGAGATCACTGTGGCCTCTACTCGACAGAGGCACTGGGAACTAAGGTCAGGTGACACGGTGCCATGGTAATCCTATGGGCTAGGCTTGTAAAGGCTCCAGGGCCATAAGCCTAGTACACACCTATGAACCTTTGAACCTGTGAACCTATGAGAGGTGCAAGTATTTACTGAACTTGGAGGCTTTCTTCTCACCTCTGAGCACATTTAGTAAGCACAACATATGCCCACATACACAGCACTAAGCACCTCCATTTAACTAATATAAAATTAGTTTGCTAAGGGAACCTCCACCTAAGACTTCAAGACTAGGGACTAAGAAACTTCAAACATTAGTTAAAAATGCAACATACCCACAGCCAATACACATAGCTTTAAGAGTCATAAACATGCAGACTCCAAATCCTTAAAGCTCCTGAGACTGCATCTACACACATTAATGTTTTAGTAATAGATGACTCTCTCTGTTGTCAGGCATGTGAGTACCATTCTCACCCGGATGGATAAGAACATGGTGGCAGCTGTTTTTCTGGACCCAAGATCTGGGATATAACTAGGGACTTTAGAACCATCTCTCCTAACAAATATGATTATGACTTGATAGTGGCCCATATGGGGATGAATGACCTTAGGTACGCTACACAGAGAGAGATGCAAAGTGATATGCATGAGCTTACTATGCATGTGCCTGAGGAAGGAAAGCACTGGTCTTGAATGCAAATTTGCCATCACCCAGAATGCTGCAGACATTCAAAGATGAGACTGGATGTGTCTGGTCTCAATCTAGAAGGAACGACTCTGTCAGCTTGAGATGAGAGGGCTGACATGCCTTCCTGCTTTTCCAAGTATGGTCTGTGCCTCTTTTACCAAGGCTTCCACATACTGGCTAAAGCTTTTGTTGCCTCCATACTGCCTTTTTTTAGACACAGCTCATCTGATGGACATCCCAACCAAATAAATTCTAATTTGGATCACAGTAAGGTGGTTCTGCTCGATGTCAGTGGTCTAAACTCTGCTGCTTCTTGAGCACATTTATAAGTGTGTAGCTATATGCACTTGGTTTCAAAGCAATGAAAGCACTCTGTTTATTCCTAAGTTTACTGTCCATCATGTCTTTAGATTTAATGCAATTGCGGGAGAGTATTAGTATTTCTCAAAGATATTATCACCTTAAAAAAGGGGTATCATCACCTTATGACATAGACCACTGAATATGAAATCCTATTATCCAAATCACCTTAAACAAGTTTAATTACCACCTTACAGCTAGGTATAGAACACCCTCTATGAACCCCTACTGAACATGATAACTATTACCTCCTTATGTGAAATCCTCAATAAACTGAACAAGTTTCTACTGGGGGACATCAACTATGCATCAATAAACTGGCTGACCTGTACTGCCAGGGGTTGGCATGTCCAATGCTTCCTTGACGTTATAAGTACTAGCTCCTTGTACAATTAGTTAAACATCCTACTAGAGGTCCTTGCTATGGCCACTTTTTGTACATCTCAATATGTATCACTTTCCCTTGTTAAATCAGACCATAAATCAGTGATCCTTTCCTCAAAACTGGTGGTACTTCCTCTGCAAATATATCTTTGTTTAGGGACTTCTGAAAAGCAAACCTTCTTCAGTTACATGATGACTTAAATTCCATTGTAATCTTCCTCAATGGACCCTATTGTTAAAACTGCTGCCTATGAATCTGACTTTTACTTCAGATTAAGACGGAATTATTCATATGAATATGAGAAATTAAAAAAACAACCCCTAAGGTGGAATACCAATATAAACAAATTAATAACAAGAGAAATACATTACTTAATTCTTATAAAAAATGCCATTCAACTTACCTTAAGAAAATATGTATGCAAACCAGTAAAGATCTTAAGAGAAATATTAAGAAGCTAAAAGCTGAACTTAAAATAGACACTAAAACCAAAACTAACTACAAAACTTTCTTTAACTATGTCAGGAAGTTATGAACTGACATCCTAGAATATTCACAGCAAGTCCACAATAATATTGCCCATGCTTATCCAAAGGAAATAGCTAACACCTAGTGGAAAAATCAGTGCCTATTTTACTGCACCAATATTTCTCTCTGTTCTACACACTCCACAGTCACAGCCACCCCCATTAATTGCATTGGAACAAGTCTTGTTAGCCCTCTTAAAAGCTAAGAACATCTCTTCCAGGGTTCCAATAACATACTAGGTTGCCTGACTATCAGTGCAAAATATGGCCTATCTGAACTCATACTTAACCTCTTTAATATAAGCCCCTTTACTTATTGTATTCCTGAAGTTCGGAAAATAGCCATTGAAATGCCATTGCACAAGGGTGGCTTAGACCCTGCTATCTATAGATCTATTAGTCTCACTAGCCTCATATGTAAAGCTATGGAATTTATTATCTCAGAACTCATTAATCTGAATACTGAATATCTTTTAATCGATGTCTCTCATCAATTCATCTTGTCAAAGGAAGTTCCTGCCTCTTTAAACTTATTAATTTGTTTGAAATAGTCACTGAAGTGGATAGTGGTTTGCAGTACATACAGCATGTCTGGACCTGACCAAGGCCTTTGACACTACTACAAATGCAGGCATTATTGATAAACTTGTAACTCTGAACTGCTAACTGGTTGTCTAACAGAATCCATGTAGTCAGAGTTGTAGGTTCCACTTTTGGTAGCAAAAAAAAAGTTACCAGTGGTATACCTCAGGGTTCAGTGTTGTACCCACTTCTGATTGGTATCTATTTCTAAATCCTTCAGGCCAACACTCTTGGCTTATGGTTATCTAAATTTGTAAAGGACTGTAAATTGGGATTTGCTATTCCATCTTACACTGAATCTCAATTGCTTCAACATCAGGAAGAATATGTTACAATTGATGCAAGGGTAGTGGTCTCACATTTAATATAAAAATACATTTTCTGTGCTATATAGGTAACATACCCCTCCATTCAGACACTGTAGTAAAAGATGTAGGTATTCCTATTGATAATTGCTTATCTTCTGATCATCATGTCTCTGCAGTAGGTAGGAAAGCCTTTATTTGTCTTATCTAATTTCCAAAGGCATCTCCACAAGATGCAAAGAAGTTTTAATTCCCATTTACTTGTATCTCATCTGACCCAGTTATTGAATATAATGCCCCTTTTAGCATATGTTTGTCCAAACATATCATTCAACTTGAGAAACCTCAGAGGTTCCTAATTAAAAAAAATCAATGGCCTCAAAAATCTTAGTTATCAAAACAGGCCGTGAGTCCTCTCCTTATATTAATTTTCTTACAGACTTTGTTGTGGGGATCTGTGTCTAGTCTTTTGAGGCATGAAATATCCAACCATCTTTGACCTATTCCTTCCAGAACAAATAGTTCTCCAGGTTAACCAGCCAGGTTAAATTGGAATGAAAAATTCATATCTCAATGTATCCTTCACCTCTAGAGTAAACTTCTACCACATATTAAGGACCGTGACACTTTTGCCACTTCAAGGTAAACCTAGATAACATGATGGGCAACTTCAAATTCTTCTTCAGTATATCATGTCCTCCTTAAGGCTGTACTGGGCATATGATACTGGGTTGTTATGTTCTAGGTACACCATACGTTGCCTGTAGATGCATTTTTCCATAATTTTGAAACCGCATGAAGTAAGGCAATTAGGTGGTAGTTATTCAAGTAAGTGGAAGATCCTTTATTATATAGGGGGATTGAAAGGGAGCAATTCCTGCAATGGGACACAATACTCTCCATGATGAATCTATTAATGAGTACAGTAGGTAGTATCAAAATGGAGGAATCAGTCAATGTTAAAATATTCTTGTGGAAGGTTGTATATAGTTAGAGACCTTGATGTGACTTTAATTTATTCATGTAGATTTGTTTACTGGTGAAGAGCACTGATCATAGTATGGCCAACTGCTAAAAAAAGCCTTTTTGTTCACAGTAATCCACTATTGTATTCCTGTAGGTATTTTCCAGGCAGACAGCTAACCAGAGTAGAATGTATACAAAATCAATCAATGAAAACATGAAGCAATCCTTCTTTGAGCCTTTTGTTGTCAGGTTTATTCAAAGTAGTGAGTGCTTTCATCTGTTAGACTTCATCACACATAGCTCTCAACCAATCAAGGCCAAATTTCAACAGAATCAGGGACAAATCCCGAAAAAAAATCAGGGACAATCAGGGACTCTCTTAAAATATTAGTAGTATTAACTCGAGACATTGACAGAATAAAAGAATGTGAATTAATATAAATTTTTGAAGTAAAATAAGTCTATAACCTTTAATTACTGTCATTACTTAATAAGTGTAATTCACCATTTTTCCACCAAAAGTCACGAGTTTTAGGAGGGATTAAGAGGGAATGAGTTAACATTTGAGTCAAAATCAGGGATGTGCCTGAAGATCAGGGACAGTTGAGAGGTACATCATCAGATACAATGTTTCTTCCTAAAAAAATAGAATTCTAGCTATTTAAATAATCCTAGACAAGAGATGTGCTGGAAAAAAAACAGTCCTTATGATTGGGGGTAAGGCTATCTGACTGGCTTATAGTTGGGACAGCTGGTTTGTAGGGGAGGTCAAGTCCCTAATTAGAATAAGAGTCATGGTTTGGCTAATATTCAGACCAGCTGATTGGAGGTGAGGCCAAGTCCCTAATTAGAATAAGAGTTATGGGTTGGCTAATAATCAGACCAGCTGTGTCAGAGGGAGACTAAGTCCCTAAACAGAAGACAAGTTATAGACTGGTTAGGCTGTTATCCACCTCTATCTCCTTGTTAAGGAAACATATTCATTCAAAATGTTATAAAAATGAAAAATAAAATGAAGTTTAAAAAGTCTTTTTAATGCTATTTATTTTTGCAGGTTCATGGGAGCAATGAGTGTTGAAGTCAACATAAACAGTGAATGAAGGGTGCCCACATTTATTGGGCATCTAGTGTCATCTATCTATATACTGATTCTATCTGAAATTAAAGTGGCATGAATAAAAACAGTAAAATAGGAGTACACATTTTATGGGGCCAGAGTTAGCTAATTGAAATATCCAGGCAGTATTAAGATTAATGTTTTTGCTCCTGAACCAAAGTTTCTTCAGATTACCAGAACTAGGGCATTAGAAAAGAAACCTAGAACAATCAGAAAATCCAATATCAAAAATACAATTTGCCATAAAAAAAACTGTGGTGGGTTTCTGTTTTAATTAATAGAAAGTCCTATGGTTAAGTTTTTTTGAGCTGAATGACATTATTGATTACACAATTGAAGCTGAGACCTGGTTTATTGTATGCATTCAACCTGACTTGCCATTCCAGCTCTTTTTCTAAGAGTGCATTCTTATTTCCATCAGTGGCAAGTCCACAATTTTGTCAAGGGCATGAACTTTAAGCCTAGAGTTGTCTGTCATCTCAATGGAGTGTTTTCCAGGAGCATTTCTACTAATCCTTTGTCTAGTATCAGAAAAATGGTGTGAAATATGTATTTTTGGTATATTCATGGTAAGCTCTGTAAATAACCATTTCTGTGTTACAGTCAGCTTTACACCTGCTGTAGTATTTTTTCTTGGTACTTGGACAAGTGAAATGGTTTGTGTTGCTCATATGTCCACAAAAGGAACATTTTTGAGCTTCATATTTGAAAGTCCCATTTCTCTGGGTTCCATTGTGTCCATTTTAGACTTGAGATAGTTCCAAATACTTCTGCTTTTTTTAAATAAACCGAGGTCCTGGTTCTATGATTTTGGCAATTTGTTTGTTACTGTTGATAATGTCACAGTTTCCTTCCTAATCTTATGGATAGATAAGTAGTGGCCATGCTACATTTTCTTGCTTCATTTCTGAAGTCTTTGTAATGTTTGGCAAAGCCCAGGTGGTGTCTGTTAACAGTGTCTGGTATGGAATGAAGTAGTCTTGCTTCATAGCCATGAGCTAAAAAGTCTCTTTCTACAGGTTGTTAGTAAGTTGTCCATCTGTTTCTGTTTTACTGATGATAAGATCCAGGAAATCTACTTTTTCTTTGCTATAGTGTGTAGTACATCTGAGGAAGTTGGTGGAATTGTTGATATAGTAAAAGATCTCCAGGAACTGACCTTCATTGCCTGTCCATATGATGAAAATTTCATCAATAAAGTGCAGGCAACAGGCACAGGTAATGGCAAGATGACAATCTGAGTGATAAAACTTCTCTGTTTCCCACTTGTCTAGTGCTGTGTTAACTAAACTTGGAGCCATTGCTGCTCCCATTGCTTTTCCAGTTGTCTGTTTGTAATAGTTGTTGAAACCAAAGTAGTTGTTGCCGAGGAGGGTTTGTAACAGTTTAGTGGTCTTTCAGTTTCTCCTGGCAAGGCTCCTGTTCCTTTAAACAGCACTTCTTCTACTGTTTTGGTACAATAGCTGTGATGTAGCGTCATATACAGATCTTTTAAGTCTATCATGACTGCCAGGGTGTCTTATTAGACATTGATTCCTTGATTTTCTTTGTAGGAAATCCAGTGTGTCCAACACAAAGTTATTTAGTGCTGGCTGCTAGTTGGTTGATGGTGACCTGTAAATATATGTCCATGGACTCAGTGATGGCTCCAGCACTGGCACCTACTGGTCTGTATGGAGGGTCCATGATGTTCTTTTGTGGCTTTGGAATGCCACAGATTGATGGAATCTTAGGGTGTGAAACTAAGAGAAAATAATGCAGTTTATTGCCTATAAGTTCCATATCAAGCAGCATTTCCAGTGTTCTGCAGATATTGTCATAGACAGATTCAGTAGTACTCAAATCCACTTTGCTGTGGTGATGGGGGTTATTTAACATATCTTCCATCTTGCTAGTGTAGGTTGCAGTGTCCATTACTAAGAAGCCCCCTCCCTTATCAGCTTTCATTACCCTTCTAGACTTATATTTTCAAAGTTCTTTAAGAGCTAGCATTTCTTCATTAGACATATTGTAGTACTTTCTTTTACCCTTTTTCCTAAGAATGTTCATTTCATTCTCTCATTTTGCTTCATATACTCCAAGTGTTGGATTTATTGTGGGGCAAAAGTCACTGGGCTTTTCCATTTTTGAGTAGCTGCAATGCCCAGTCCAATGTTCTTGTCATCTTTTTGTCTCTTTTTCATGGAAAAACACCTTCAAGTTTAATTTTCTAACATAGAGTTTGAGGTATATAATGGTCTCAACTGGGTCATTTCTACTGTGGGGAATAAACATAAGACATTTTTCTAATATTTATAGCTCCATCTCAGTGACTGGCTTCTTGCTGTGGTTCCATTTTCACTTCTAGTTCCTGTCTTGTTGTGTCTGGCTGTTGAAAGGTCTAGGGGTCTTTTGTTGTCCTCTGTATCTCTGTTGGGGGGCTCAATTCTTTAAACATTTTTTCTGTCCCTTTGCTTGTTTTTTTCTGGTTGGGGAGTCTGTGGGGTCCTTGGCATGGAAATTTTGTCTAGTCCAAGGGGGGACCTTTGCCTCTCAAAAATCGTATTGCATATGCTCTAAAATATTGGGTGCAGAGTCCAGTGTTTCAAAGCAGGCTGCATTTTTGTAGTGTGGTTTGATTCCAGAGTGGGTTCTGTATGGTTCTTCTTGCATATGGCCTTTTTGCAGGTGGAGAAGGTCTCTTGTTTATGGCCTATTCCCTGTTGGTCTGTGCATCTGTTTCTATAGTTGTTCTGGTCCCTATGGTTCTTTCTTAGCTTTTTCTCTTAATTCATGGATAATGAAGTTAAAGACTCTTTCTTTAGTGTGGAGGAATCTATCCCTGAAATCAGTCAGTTCCCTTCCTTTTTCCTCCAGTGTTTGGATATTTGGTATGGTGATGGTTTGAGTCCTCTTACTATGTTCCAGTAGAATCCTGACTAGTTTAAGTCCTGCCTCCTCAGAGGTGTTCATCCATTCCTGTGCCAGTCCTTCTTCCACTTTGTTCCACATCAGCTTTTTATCCATTTTTGACTCCTGTGCACTGTGGAATTTTCAAGCAATGTAGTGAGACAAGTCTCCTCCCACTGGAGGCATTTAAGTTTTCTGATTTTTTTTTTACAAAAGAAAAAAATGTCTGTTTAGTGTCCCTGTTTTTTGGGGTGTGAAATGGGGTCCTGTTCTCCCTTATCTTGCCTCTGTAATCCTATTTGGGGGCTTCAAGTAAGGCCCTGAAAAATGCTGTCGCGCTGTTCACTTTCTGGTGGGATACTGCAGCTGTGGTGATATCCATACTGAGTTGTAGAGGTAGGGATTCTTCCAGGTGCTAAATTTTCAAGTCCAGGGAATTCCAAGGGAATCCCTTTAAATTCAGTGATCCTGAAGGATGAGCCAATGCAAAATGTAGGCTATCTATTGTAGAGTAGGTGCCCTTATAGGCTGTTCAAACCCAGTGGAGTGTCAGTTTCTCTCCAGTACCAGCAAGTAAAGACAAAAGAAAAAGCCTCTTTCACAGTAATCCACTGATGTATTCATGTAGGTATTTTCTAGGCCGACAGTTAACCAGAGTAAAATGTACACATTATCAAAATCAAGCAACAAAAGTATGAAGCAATCCTTTTTGAGCCTTGAGTTTTCCGGTTTATTCAAAGTAATGAGTACTTTTGTCTGTCACACTACATCATATATTGTTTGTGTCTTTCGGCTTTTCCCGGTTAGGGGTTGCCACAGCAGAACTCCGGTCCGTTAATGATTGGCAGTAGAGTTTTACGTGCTGGCTTGCCAGGCCTAACGCACAACCTTCAATGAAGGAACACCCGTTCACACATGTCACCACACAGAAGACGCTCTAACTGAGAATCGAACGGGCAATGTCTAACTGTGAGGCGACAACGCTGCCGCAGGACCACCACCGCAGTATACACTACACTACATCATATATATTTGTTTAATTAACCTTAAACAAGGGGGGTGGTGGAAAATAACCATTATGACTGGAAGTAAGGCTAAGGTTCCTGATTGGCTTATAGTTGGGCCTGCTGGTCTGAAGGGAGATCAAGTCCCTAATTAGAATAAGAGTTATAGACTGGCTAATATTCAAGCCAGCTGACTGGAGGAGAGGCCAAGTCCCTAATTGGAATGAGTTATTTACTGGTTAATAGTCGGGCCAGCTGATTCACAGGGAGGCTAAGTCCCTAAATAGAATATGAGTCATAGACTAATTTGTCTTCTGTTATCCACCTCCATCTCTTTGGTTTGTGCTAATAACTATTTGGTTTTGACTAGAGTGTGACAATAATGTTCCTTCTGAGGAGAATTCTTGATGAACTGACATATTTTATTTGACACAGTCTGTAGAGTGCTGGAGATGATGACTGTGGAGGAGGCAAACAAGGGGAGTCTGTACTCAGTTTGTGCAAGCAGGACATCTTTACCTATGGCAGCTTTGGCAAGAAGTGAGAGGAACTGAGAGATTTTGTTTGGTCAAAAAGATTTTTCGATCTGAGTTTTGGATGTGTTCCTGCAAGCTGATGGGCGCTGGTCCAGCCAGATACATAGCTATTTAAAGAAAGAGGTAGTTTCAGTAGAATTATTTTTAAGGTCTGTGATATTTAGAGACTGGGAGCATTTAGTTAGCGTATTTTGGGTGCAAGACATCATGAATTTGTTTTTTTAGAATTAAGGAACATTTTTAACTCAGCCAGTTGTGGAGTTGTAGGAAGTCAGTTTGCAGGTGAGTTTCTATGAGGTTGTGTGATGACCTATTAATAACCATGTTGTCAGCATAAATTTATTTATTTATTTAACATTTAACTGGGAAAGTCTGACTTGGAACAAAGCCAATTTTCAGTGGAGGCCCAGGGAGAAATGCTCCAGATGCATGTCTTTGTAACACGGGAAGAAACCGGACCACCCTGAGGAAACCCACGCGAATGCAGGGAGGACATGCAGACTCTGCACAGAAGGCACCCCAGCTGAGAATCGAACCAGAGAACCTCTTGCTGTGAGCTGACAATGCTACTGCTGCACCACTGCTCCATCCAAAATACGAATTGGTCACAGTGGGGATCGAACTGGAATGACTGCTTGCAAAGCATATGCTCTAAACACATCACTATTGCAGCACATAAAGTCATTGTTAGTCTTGGTCTAATGAGGGTTTGTTTATGAAAATGGAGAAAAGTATTGGAGTGAGAATGGACCCTTGAGAGGCAACAAGACTGAGTATAGGCAATGTCAGAGAGAATATTTACCCTGAAAAATCTATTTGGGATAGGAAGTCTCTAAACCACTAATTATATTCAGGGCTGATGTCAGTATGTATGAGGTGTGTTACCAGGACTATGTGTTCGACCGTATCAAAGGCATATCTTAAATCAATTAACACAGCTCTGGTTAGATTCCCTTTATCCATATTAATTAAAATGTCATCTGTTAGAGTCCACAGTGCCATTAAAGTGCTCCTCCCAGCTGAAAAAACACGCTGCTTGTTAGAGAGCAAGTGCTGCTTTTATGGATAAGAGGGAAGGTGGTTACAGATGAGTTTCTCAAGGATTTTTGCCAGGGTAGGGAGAATGGAGACAGGGCAGAAATTATTTACTGAAGCTTATTTAGATTATTTTGTTTCAGGTGTGGCAAAGGTTACACACGTGTTGTAAAAGGGTAGTGATGTAGTCTCTGCTGTGCTACATAAACCAAAGACATATGTTGTCAAGACCAGCTGGAGACTCAAGATGGATTTGTTCAAGTAAAACTAAATTGTGCTTAATAATGATTTTAGTGAAGTAGAAAGGTGTGTATTTGGGGGGGGGGGAGGGTTAAAATTTAATAAGATGCGAGCACAGTGACTGTGCAGAATGGAGGGAGGGTTGGAGAATTCCTTTAGGAAGTCAGATGGTGAGAATTTACCAGAAAGGCAAGGTATTTATTTAAAACCAGACAATTTCATAAGAGACAAACTAACAGATATGCTATTAACCTTTTGCCAAAAATGTTTAAGAGAATGAAGGAGTAAGGTTTGTATTGACTGGCAGTGTCTGGCTTTGTGCCTATTAGTGACCCATTTATGATGTTCCTTAGTGTTCTTTAGCACTCTCTGTTGGAGTGGGATTTTCCAGGCATCATCCCAGAGTTTCATTAGAGTTCTAAGTTCTTAGGTCAGCCATTCTGTTTTCCAAGATGTCTACAGGTAGTAGGGAAGTAGTAATTCTGTAATGAGAGATTAAGCTAGAATTTGTTGGTGCCTCTGTTTGTATCACAGAGGCAGAGTATAGGGGACCAACTTGTGGAGGAAAGTTGTGAGAGTAGATTGGTAAGTTTGTAAAGGGGCTTGGGTCTGAAGGAACCTTGGAGAGGGAGGTATTTGATTCAGGTTTTGAATGCTGAACGTAATACGGCAGTGGTCACTGAAGGTGTGAAGGTGAATGGTGATAGATGAGATGTTGGGTGCTTGGGAGGTAATTAAGAGGTTAAACAATGACTGGTGATTTTTATTAGGATTATGTTGGGTACTATTTGGAATAGTTTTAAATCCACAAAGAATTTGATATGCCATGCTTATTTGGACAAAGAAAGTTTAGGTTGAAGTCACCTAGGATGCTAACATGTTTATATGTTCAATATAAGATAGCATAATTTGAATCTAGAGAATGATGTCCATGTGTGTATGGGGGGGAGGTACACAACAACAATGTGTAGGTGCTGTGCAGGCATGATAGAAAGATTAGTGAGATGTCTGTTGAGTTTAGAATCAGTTTTAGAGTTGGCCTGGCTAACTGCAGTGATGTTGAGTGCTGATTTGTGAAGGAGCACGACACATTCACCTGCCCTATTACCATGACGGGCAGCAAAGTGATAGTTAAAGGCTGTGAAAAGTGATAATAAATGTGGCGGTGATTGTTTTTAAAGCATATTTCGATCATGGTGAATTGATCAAGATAGTTGGGGGGGGGGTCAAGAAAGCCTAATGTGGATGTGCTTGTTTTTAATGTTTTTGTATTTTGTAAGATGCAGGTGAATGAGTTAGGGTTTGGAGATTGTATTGGAGTGAATGTGGGGGAGTTAGTATGTTGGTCTATGTTGTGTATAGAGGTGATAATTATTGACAGGAGATGGAAAATGGAAAAAATCAGAAGTAAGAGTAGTGATGAAGTTGGGAAAATGTCAATAGTAAAGAGGTTTATAAGAGTAGTAGTGGATGAAGTGTGTTATGGGATTTAGTATGTTTTGAGGTAGACTGAGGAGAGAGAATATTGGTTTTATAGACCACACATAGTTAAATCAGATGTTTTATATGGTTGTTGGATGGTGGATGAGGAAGAATAAAAATGTAACTCAAGAGACATTGATGGAGAGTGTGTTATGTAGAAATAGCTGTGAGTTTTGAAAAAGGCTGGTTATCTAGCTGTATGCATTTCTTAGTGTTGTGGTTTGAGTAGGTTGATGATAGAGAATTTAAGTTTTATGAGAAGTTTGAAGACAGAGGCAGTATGGAAATTGTAGAGTGCTTGTTAGGTGCATATTGTGTATTGGAATGGAACTGAATATAAGTTTTTGTACAAATTCAAGAAGTTGCTTACAAAATCTTTTGGTTATTGAATAAATCATCATTCAGTTGCAAGAAGAGGGATTGTGATTCATCAGGATGAATGAAACAGTCAACTGAATTTCACAAAGTGCATGGCTTGTATATGTGCTGCTGTTATTCAACAAAATATATTTTTTTCCTAGTGAGGATAGCATTCTTTATAGTATATCACACTGTGCAAAATTTACTGAGATCACTGCAATCATATGACTTCTGATATGAATGCCATATATGGTCCCTATCAGACATACGTTTCTTAATTTCTGGGTAATTCAGGCCAACAGTGATATACAAATACATTTTTGAAAGGGTGCAAATGTACTGAAGATGATTATGAAGAGCCAAATGACGCATGATGTAAATGGAGTCTAGCTAGCTGGCAGTTGATAAGGCTTGGTGGAGGGAGGTGATGTTGCATTACTTTTGTGTTTTTTTTTTTATTTAGTAGGGTACCATATGGCAATGACTGGAAGATGATTGTTAATGCATTTGGGTGATCCCATAGTCTTAAAGCATACACACACACACAAACACACACACACACACACACACACACACACACACACACACACACACACACACACACACACACACACATGCTTGTGCATGCATACAAAATAATTTATCCTAACATACTATTTTTATCATTCATTTATAGTCGAATCAAAGAGCACCTACTCTCTAAGTGGTCATGTCACTGCAAAAATTCCCCATAAACAACACCTAGCCAATCTCCACCTACCCATCTGCTTCCGTCAAGCAACTCATGCTCATGAATAAAAAGGTCCATACAAACACTTACTTTCTACTTGTACTTGTCACTGCTCAAATCTCCCTTAACTTCACCTTGACATCCCTACCTCTCTAGCCCCCAACTTCCCCACTTAACTTTGAACCCCTTGCCCCCCTTTCTTCCAGAACCACATCCTTTTTTCCTGTTCTTTTCACTGCCTCTCATTGCATTGACACTAGTCATTGCAGTAAAAATTCTATAATTCACCCCACTTGACTTTTATTACATGTTTCATTGCATGTTTGACTATTCTACTACTGCTTAGCTAAACTCTGAATATTTTTTTTGATCTTTTGTAAAAAATGTGGTCATTATGTATTATTTTGTTTTCTTGTAACTGTTATTTTGTGTGTTAGTTCATTTAGAAAACACGAGGTAGCAAATAGTTGAACGTGGATGACTGTTATAATTAGTTTCTAGTCCTTGTAAATTTACATAGAGATTATACCCCAGACTCAGTTCTTGTATACTTAACATAGAATGTACTCAGGTCAGAAATCACAATATGTCTCTTCTGTAATCTTTTCACTGTGTGCTTCTATTTAAATCATCATTTTTAATTGTGGAGGAGCTTTTCTCCTCGGCCCTCCACTGAAAAAGGGTCAGTCGGACATTCCTGGTCAACAAATGTCAAATAAATAAATAAGTACATAGCAGTACTGACTATTGTCCTTTTTGTACTTAAAATAGTTAACCTCAAGTGCACATTTTGAACTAGTTTGATTTTCTCCTGTTAATAACTAGTTCATTAAAGCTTTTATTTCTAAAACTGCAAAGTAAATAAAACTACAAATGTTTACTTAACATTTTTAGGTGGCCTGCAACACAGCAATATTTGTATCATACAATATAGGCCTAAGAAACAAAGGTTAGTTAAGCAATAATCCACAACTGGGTGTGGGTATATCAGGATTTAGCCACGGCTGGTGTGCATACCTCTCAACATCTTAGAGCAAGAAATCTGGACAAAGACATAAATAAATGTAGAACAAAAGCCCAAAAATAGGGACATTTTTTAAATATTGCACTTACAAACTTAGAAAGTTTATAGAATAACAGGTTTTGCATTGGCGTGACTTTTCTGAAGGGTATGAAGTCTGAAACTCAAGTGTCTGGCATTATTTTCTAACTTTAATCTTTAATGATCTGCCATTAATTTGTGAGAAAACTACAATTTTATGAAAAACAGACCAAAATCTGAGGCAAAAATCCTGGCATTCTGCGAAAATCTGTACAGTTGAGCGGTATGTTGGTGTGGTTTGATCTCGACGGCGAAGCCAGGGTGATCAAACAAAGCCAACTCTGGGTAAATCTTGATATACTCACACTCAGGAGTTGATTATTGCCACTATGCAATGACATTATTTAAGAAAGAAATTGCTTACCTTTCTTAAATAATGTCTTTGTATAACAGAACTGTAGTGTTCCTCTCCATTCTTCATCATCTGCTGATTTACTATACATGCATATGGGATTTACGTTCTTACGCTTGCACAGTCTGTCAGTACAGTGCAGGAGAAGCAACAGAGAAGAGAGAATCTCTGTTGCTGTTTTTTGTTGGCCAAGATTTTATGCAGGACAGCTCTTATATACAAGGACAATCAGGTAAGTTTCTGATTATTTAGTTTTGCAGAACGTACTTGAATTATTTCGTTTTTTGCTGTCCTTTAAGCATATGCTAATAGAAAAGTCTGGCCGCTCAATGGTACTTCAGTGGCCAGACTTTTGTTCTGTTGGTATATACTTGATTTGCAATGGACAAACTGGTTGGTATGTCTAATCAACATGCTTGTTTTTGAATAACAATGACCCATTATTGTATAATTACTGATACTCTGTGTAAACCTATGGCATTTTTAGATATCTAGAGGTGATCCAGCTAGAACACAGCATCCATGGAATCTATTTGTGATATTCTATGAAGTGCTATGATTTTTTTTTCTCTTTGAGTTTACACATGGTTATTACTGGACATTTTGACATTATGGATATATTGAGTACTATCCAATACAAAGTACTACAAAGGTAGTAAAATGAAAAAAAGGCTTCCACCACATCGAAAAGTTCACTGAGAAATTCTGTTAAAATGCAGGCTTTAATAAAACGAAGAAATAAAAAGCACAAATTATGCTGTTCAAGTTGCAGGTCGAACAGGATAAGCACTTTCAGTTAAGAAACCTTCTTCAGTTCCTAGTGTGTAGACCTGACTTATTGCTGTTAAATAAAGATTCTTAATTGCTCAACCAATCACATACAGCAATCAGATGCATGCCTTCGTTAAGCCTCCATTTTTTCTAGCCTTTTTTCATTTTACTATTTTTGCCTATTAAGGCTTTCTCTGGAGGTGTTTTTGGTTTGGTTGTAAGTACTACAAAGGTGTAGCTGCAAAGAGCAGCTATGTTTTTATAAAAGTTCAAACTAACAATGCGCTTTTCCTGTAGGATTCCATAATGCTAGACTCCCCAGGGCATTCTAGCTTTTTATGCAAAGTGCAACTTTTAAAATAACAAGAATGTCAAGATGCAATTTTACAATGCCCATTAAATATAGACTAGTCAATTATTAACTAGTCAAAAACTAAACAAAACAAAGTACATTGACATAGCACACTATGCCATAGGTTCATAGGTTCATTCTAGGCTATCTGTCCTAGGGAATTTATAAGCCTAGCCAGAGTGTGTTTGGCTTCCGCCACCTATTTTAAATTAATTTTGCTATGCCCTTTTTCGAGGTTAGTATACTGTGTCTAACAGTGACACAGAAGTGATACCCGGGGTAAACCTACGATCTCCCATCCACTCATCAAGATTCCTCTTGAAGAGAGTCAATGAGGGACTCTGCCTAACCTGGACTGGGATTTTATTCCAGAGTGAAGGGAGCCTCTGGGTTATGAATCTGTCCCTCCAGCATGTCCTATTTATTTCAGTGCTGAGGTTCAAGTCTCTCAAGCACGTAGCTTGATGGGATTTGGATTTTCTGAGGTGCAGCATGTCCATTAATTCCGGGTTGGACATGGCTTTATACGTCAGGCACAGATCGCCTCTGAGCAGGCGGTATGCCACTGAGTAGAGCTGGAGTTTCTTTAACCGGGCAGCATATGGCATCTGTTTGAGCCCTTTGATCCTCCTGGTGAGGTACTTTTGGGGTCTTTCCAGTTGCTGCAGGTGTCTGGTAAGGTACATCCCAAAAGGGGCATTGTACTCAATTATGGGCCTGATGAGGGATGAGTAAAGAGGCACGATGACCTTCCCTGATCTAGATGTGAATCCCTTTATGATTAGGTGGGCTACATAAAATGTTTTTCTAACCACTTTTGCCACGTGGTTTTCAAATGAGAGATTGCTATCAACTTGGGTCCCCAGGTCCCTAATTACTTCTTCCGTACTTAATGGAGTACTACCTATGTGGTAATTTGTGGGCACTTTTTTTTTGCCAAAGGGGATGACTATACACTTTTTGGCGTTTAGCTTGAGGCCATGGCTCTGGCACCAGTTGTCTGTTTCTATGAGGCCCTTTTGTAGGATGCTTGTATCTGCTGGAGAGTCGATTATGGCGCCTAGTTTGCAGTCATCTGAAAACTTGGTCAGCCACAGTCCTTCCTTGTTGGCCTGTACCTCTGAGAAATATATACCAAACAAGAGAGGTCCCAGGACTGAGCCTTGTGGGATGCCACTTGTAACTGGTTTGGAGTCTGACATGGCTCCAGCAATTCTAACCATGTGGGTTCTGTCCTTGAGCCAGTTTGCAACCCATCTAGTGACATAGGGGTTTATATTTAAGCTGGTGAGCTTATCTATAATGCCCGAGTGGGGTACTGTATCGAAGGCTTTTGCGAGGTCCAGGTAGACTGTGTGGACCACCTTCCCCTCGTCAATGGCCTTGGTGACTGTTTCAAAGAAATCGACCAGGTTTAAGAGGCAGGATCTGCTCTTAACAAAGCCGAACTGGGTAGGATCCAGTGTATGTAGGTCCCCAATATCTTTATTTATGAGGTCCATGATGATCCTTTCCATAGCTTTGCAGACCAAGCTAGTCAGGCTTATGGGGCAATAGTTTCCAGGATCCGTTGAGGCACCACCTTTGTAGAGAGGTACCACTGTTGCTGTACGCCACTCTTTGGGTACATATCCTGTAGTAAGGCTGAGATTGAACAGTAGTTTTATGTTTGGGTTTAGCTCTTCTTGGAGTTCATGTAGGATGCAGCCCGGGACACCGTCTGGTCCCATTGATGTTGTGTTTTTTTGCTTTGGAGAGGGCGGCTCTTACCTGAGCATCTGAGATGTCAGGGGGGCAGCACTCTGCCATCTTGCCAACTGCTAGACTAACAGTGATACATTTGGGTATACAGATCCCTTATCAGATCAAAGAAAAGGGGAAAAAAAAAAAAATATATATATATATATATATATATATATATATATATATATATATATATATATCTATACACACAAACACACACACGCATATAGATATATATATATATATATATATATATATATATATATATATATATATATATATATATATATATATATATACATACACACACACACACACACACATATATATATATATATATATATATATATATATATGTATGTATATATATATATATATATATATATATATATATATATATATATATATATATATATATATATGGGTCCCTATCAGTTGATTGAGTTTTCAGAAACATGAAATTCATGTGGTTGAGACCATATGATCAGGATTTTGAAAACTCAAAGCTTTTGAATGGAGATGGCGGTGTACTGAAGATCATGAAATTTACCATTTTTCTCACTGTAGTGTGGTCTCAGAGTTTGTATATATAATTTGAAGGGGGTGTGGGGGGAGCATGTGGGCTTGCCCCCTGCAAAATATAAAAAAGGTAGATTTTTGTGTTTTCTTTTTTGATGTTCAAGTTTTTGGAAACTCGATCATATGGTCTCAACCATATGAATTTTGAGTTTCTGAAAACTAGATCAATGGAGGAAATGGCACAACCTGGACTGCCAGCCCAGTGATTTCTTTCCCTGGGCAAAAATTTGGTGTTCCAGCCATTCGCTATTTTGCCGGTTTGACTAATCGTGTTCGATCATCTGATCGTTCACTGAACTAAAGTAGACCCAATATATATATATATATATATATATATATATATATATATATATATAAATATATACACACACATATATATATATATATATATATATATATATATATATATATATATATATAGATATAGATATATGCATACACACACACACACACACACACACACACACACACACACACACACACACACACACACACACACACACACACTAAAAGGCAGTTAAATCCTGTACTTTCAGTTTCAGAGAGAGTTTCAAAGAGAGTAGGGAATTTACCCCCTTAGTATGAGATACCTACAGTTTTTATTGTCTCTTGGTTTCAAATTTCCCAAGTAAATCAATTATCATTGCCACCAAAATGGTTTGTGTTCATGCTTTGGTGTTCAGCCTCCATTATTAAAGGGTTTTGTTCAAATTTTGCTTCTGCGTGGCCTTTAATAATTCAAGAATTCAGTTATGCTGTGACCTGTCAGTACTCCTTACATATATGCATCTACATAAACCAGGTATTTTGTAAATGAGCCCTTGAGTTTTGCAGTCACTATGATATAATTGTAATATGTCATTTTTGTAAATTTACATACATACATATATGCATACATACATACATGCAAATATTTCAAGCACGGACATTAATGCCCTTCTAGCTTGCCAATATACCAAAACACTTGTTCCCATAATAAGTATCCAGGCTGTTCTTAAAAATATCTAAACTAGTACTTGCTTTAATGTAATTTGGTAGTCTGTTCCATGCATCAGCTACTCTGTTAGAGAACCAATTACCACACTTCTCATTCCTACAGAATGTTCTACATAAGTAGTCTGATGATTCTCTAGTACTTTTTGGTAACCCCAAAACATTCCCAGAGGTGGTTGTCTCTAAATGCCCTATATACCTGAATAAGAGCTCTTCTTAGATATCTATAAGAGACACTGTACAAATTCAGATATTTTAATCTTTCATAATAACTTAAATTTTCACATCCATGGATGCCCTTGGCATATGTGTCCAGTTTGTTAATTTCAGTTTTCAAAGTTGTAGTTCAACCTCTCTTCCATTTCTTATATTTTTTGTCACTCACATTCATCAGGTTATCTTGTTTGAATGGAAATATACCCTCCCCCTAACTTTGTATGCCTAGATCCTTCTTTAGGAACACAAACAATTTCTAGTATGTTCAGTCTCATGGTAGTTTTTTTTTTTACAATCTGAAGCAATTGTTGTTCCTGAATATACGTTGTGAATAATTTCCTTACTAATGTTGTTGAATCAATATTATTACAGTCTGTTTCTGATAAATTTAAATCTCCAGCTAATATTATTTTTCCCTCCTGTGTTTCATGCAAGAAATGTATGAATTCCACTAGGTCATCTGCACTTGACTTTGGTGGTCTATACACTCCAACAATTGTTATATGTTCCAGGGTTGTCTTTATTGTCAAAGTTACACAGTCTTTAGTATTGGTGTTTATCATTGAACATGTAATAATCACAGGTCTCATAACTATCTTTATTCCCTATCATAACGCCTCCACCTGATTTTTTTATTAGAATGTCCTTGGAAGCATTTCCCTGAACATAAATTACACAATAATGTGAACACCATATGGTTATTCTTCCAAACCTATAGCTGTCCTTTTACATATTTATTCTGCAACTTTTGACAATAAATACCCACAGTTACAAGCAAAATACAATCAAAGGAAATTACTTGAAATGTGCACATACTCAGAGTTTTTTTTTTAATCTGCGCATTAACATTAAAGGTGGTATTCATAGTTCCTGGTTCTGCACCTGCATAGGGGATATCCATGAAGAGTGCGACTATGCTAGTATGCAAAGACAATCAACATAGATTATTCACATTGACTAAGGAAATGTGAAGGCATTTTGATAAACATGCCTACTTGCAGCAAAAGCATAATGTACCCAAAGATAAGCGTTAACTTTACACACACACACACACACACACACACACACACACACACACACATATATATATATACATTTTTTATTAGTATTTACAAAATAAAGGTATTTATTATATTTTATATAGAGATAACCTTATGTGGATACCCTGATGTTTTCATTAAAGTGTGGAAAGGGGGAGATAGGAAAGATTGATAAAGGGGAGACACAACAGAGAGAGAAACACAGCAGGGACACATTGAGAGGGTTGTGCTGGAGGACGAAAACTATTTTTTGGCAAGGGATAGATCCCCATATTTTTTTCATTTTTTTTATACATATGACAGCAATTTAGGTAGGAAGTAGGTAAGAGTATATAGGAGAGATTATAAGGGAAGGAAGAGGGTGACAAGGAGTAGTAACCAACAGCAGTCTCCAGTCAGTAAGCCTTCAAATGTGTCCACTGCCAGATTTTGATGTAGTAGAGGACTCGATGTTGAGGGGGCAGAGGCTTGTGGTGCTATTGTGCTCTGTGCTGGCTTGGCTTGGGCAGCAAGTCTTCAGCCCACTGAAGAGAAGCCTCAATTGGTTGAAGCCATCTGTCCATAACCTGCCTCATCATATCATCAAACAAGTCCCATCCCTGGATGAGCAGTGGGTGAACGTTTCCTAACCAAGCAGGTATGTGGTTGTCTTGAAGAATTTGGAGCTGTAAAAAAAATGAACAGAAATGGGAGAGAAAGAAAATAAAGAAAGACAAAGCAATACATAAATAAAATAAGAAAAAAGAGAGAAAAGGGGGGCAAGAGACAGTATAATATTAGAACAGTACCTCACACTTAGTTCTGAGCAGCTGTGGGTGTGTCGGTACTGACTAACAGGGGAAAATGGGCATGGAAACCACAGATGACAGGCAGGCATGCTAATTCCTATGTCACGTCATGTGTATATTACTGACAACTGTTTAATAGTCAGATCCAATAACAAATTCACCCTCTGTTAATTTCACGACAAACAGCTTTTTAAATGTACCTATATAAATATCTGGCTCACAGACTTTCACAAGTAATTTTCAGATTACTCAAGCCTTGCTACACTGCAAAAACTTTCTGTACAATTAAATGCACTGTACTTAATGTTTAATTTACAAGTTAACTACAAAATCGCTATTTAAATGCAACATTGCAAATATAAAATATACAACTGAAAACTGTGCAAATCTATAGATATAGAATTCTGCAAATAACTACTGCAAACCACCCTTCAAAAACCTTCAAAAGGCAAATTCAAGCAGAAAAGGGGTACTATACCTTTGAAAGTAAACATCCCTAATGATATATACAGACAGAAATAAACAAAATGCTAATGAAAACAGTACTACAACTACTTTATGTTCCCACACTTAAAATGCAAAGTCTCATATTAGCATCTCCCCAAATAATGTAGAATGCACAGATCATAAATCTAACTGTAAGCACTGCCCAATAGCTTAAGACTACTTTAGCGTTACACGTTTATAACAAAAACTTGCCTTGACAAGCTATTTCCCTATTGAAAAAAAATGCACGTCGCTCCACAAACATTAAAAACAACATACTAAGCTTTTAAATGATGATTCAGAGCCTAATAGTACTTCCAGGAGAAAAACACAATATTTATACATGGCCTAAAGCCTTTACTAAGAAATGATGCTAGCAGAAATGTTTTTATTTGGAAAAATCACTGTGATATTAATTGTAAATTCTATTTTTAACAGAATATCAACACCTGCTAATACGAACACTGGCTTTCTGCCCTTTCAAATCCATGGTAAAATTGACACTTGCCTCACAGGTAAGGAATGCAGTTTACACCCTGCAATGCCTATGTTTGTGACAGTCACTATGTATATTTTACAAAATTATATGTTTGCCATTAGAGCAGTACCTCACACTTCCTTGGGCGCAGATATGTCCATCAATATTAATTTCGGCACAGAAATGAATATTCAGCAGCTTCAACAGGCTGGCAGAAATTGCCAGGCTGTAGGCGTGGTTAGGACGGAATTTGCTACTGCGCATCCTGCAAGGTACTGTTCTATTGTTATACCCAAGAGACGAAGAAGAAAGACACACAGTAAGTCAACCCATACATTTATTTCAAGTGGCCAAAAGATTCCACACCACAAGATTACCCAATACAAGGACAGCTGAAGCAATATAGCCTGCCTTAACTGAGTAGAAACATTAGCCTACCTGACCTGATTCTAAACTCCTGTCCTACCAGACTCACAAGACATCAACCGATACATTTATATGAAGAAAGGAAAAGATTCCACACTACAAGATTGCCTGATAAAAGGACATTTCAAGAAATACATGCTGCCTTAAGTGAATATGTTCTAATGCATTTCTACGTTTTGCAATGGTAGAATGGTTAAAAATCTATGGGAATCTGCAGATAATAAATTGCTTAAATTGTGATATCATCTCATAGTTGGGATGCACTCAGCCCTGGGAAACAAACAACAGTTTTCTTTAATTCTTTTCTTTTATTACATTCTATCTAAGAGTAAATCATAGCTACAACCTGATGTTATTTTTAGCTTGTCTAAGTTTGATAAAGTCAGTTAAAATGAACCACCCTATATCTATCACTTTTCCTAATAAATAAAGGTAGAAATGAATATTTCCAAGACAAATCCCAGTCTTTCTCCCTTGAACTTTATCTTTTGTATACATTTAATGGTTTCGTTTTAACAAATCCCTTACACCATTATTGGCATTCAGGTTTAAATGCTAATGCAGTATGGTTATTTTTTTTTGCCTAGTATCAGCACTTAAAATACATACATTTTTTTCATCTAGTATCAACACTTAATATATAATAATAGCAAGTAAAAAGTTATATTTTTCTTCAGTTAAAATGTTCCAGCTTCTGTGAGGGCTTGTACAAGGACCTACCTTACAGACAGTTTTAACTCCCCGATTCCATTCAACCCCCTCAGTAACTACATTTGTATATCATCTGTTTACTCTGCCTGCAACTCTGCACTTCCAATCACGACTTCTCCACCCTTTATCAGTTATAGACACAACCACATATTTCACAAACTTCTTAATCACAAAATACGAATTCCCTACTATCTCACCTTTCCATGTACAATACTCATACGAAATTGATAACTTCTCCAAAAACTTGCTTTAGCCTATCAACTCAATAACTTCTTTCCACCTTCTATCACATATGACATCATGATATACTACTAAAATCAGTACATATCTAAGCACTATTACAGACTCCGTAAATAACTTAACATAGACACACAAGTTTTTCAGACATTTCACCAAGTTTATATAACTTACGTCCACATTACTAGTTCAAAGCAAATAATTTATAAAGTTCTAGTTTCTACATTCACAAATGCAATAAAACATAAAATCTATCCAAACCTTTTCTTTAGTATTTCCCTTTGTGGTGATATCCACCCTAATCCAAGCCCCATTAATGTATCAACAATCCAGCCTCAGACTAAACAACTAAACTTTATCACCTTAAATCTTTGCAGCATCAAAAATAAAACCACAGCATTTCACATCTGAATTTCTAAACAAACCCCTGATGCCCTAGTTGCCACAGAAACCTAGCTCAATCTTAACATAAAAGACTCAGAATTCGTATCACCTGGTTACAATCTGATTATAGCAGATATACAACACAAAAAAGGAGGTGGAGTTGCACCATTTTACCCAAACTACTAAAACAGGAATACTCATCTCCTTCCTAAAACTAAACAGTACAAAAACAGTACAAAAAAATTATGCATTGCAGTCCCTGGTCAAAGTATTCCTATCCTAGAAAAGTTCTTATCTTGGATGTCCAACAGTATAAACACAGAAACAATCATTTAGGTGATGTTAACATTAACTGGCTAAACTTTACTTCAGATATCCCATCTGCTGGTGTAAACCTTTTTGGTTTCTTTAAGTTTATCTCAACCCCAACCCAGTATGACAAACATACTATCATGGTTCTATCCTAGACTGGATTATTGTCTCAGACCCTAATAAATTTATAAAAACTGGCTCTCTGATCACTTACTTGCCTAAACCTGTAGAGCAATTTCCCACATACAGAAACAACATCAATATAAAATGACTTGCAGTTTATCTCATTTTAATCAAAACAGCATTAATATACTAAAATTTATGAAACTGGTCTCTTCTAAAAATGTGACCTTTAGAAGAAGCAGTAAATCACTTTAATATGACCTTCTTAGACATCCTCAATAGTAGCCCCCTTCATAGAAAAAGAATCAATACTAAACATGCCCCAGTGTTAACGAAACATTGCAAACAATTAATGAGCAACAGAGATAAAGCATGGAAAGAATGGAAAAACATAAAACCAATACTCATTTGCAAACATGAAGATATCTGTGCATAGTCCTAACATATGAATTATAATGTATAAAACATCTGTCTTATACAATTGCTATACTAATTAATATTATCTGGCCTACACAAACCAAATTACTTCTTTACAAAATCTGTCTGCATGTACTTCAGCTAGTAACTAAGATAACACCAACTGTAAATGAAATTATGTAGCAACGCATTTTTTTTTTTTTTTTGTGAATAAACACATTTATAGACATGACAAACTAGTTGTAAGTAAACAGATGCAGATATGTATTTGTGATAAATATACCATCAGGTCTGTGTCATAAAATTAACATTACTGAACATCTAACTGTATGTGTCAAGACCATATGATTCAAGTTATATATACTAACTCTAAGATAAGTGGGGAAAGGATGAATTTCTTGATCCCCACTGCACTGTGATCCCCAAACACTTTTGAGTTTTCAGAAAGTTGATCATATGGTCTCAACCATATACAGTTTGACATACATATGTCTCTTTATTCATATATTGACATTTGTATTTATATAGATAATTATGGTATCACATAAATATTCCATATATCTGTATACAGATGCAGTTCTGTGTACAGATATGTTTATGCTTTCTTTTGCATTATTATAACATTATACATACATATTCACAATGACATATAATTCTTCTAGCAAATACCTTCAATTATATAAGATTCTTATAGTTTATTTTTATGTTTAATATGACCAAAAATAAAAAAATAATAATACTATAGAACTCTGTCCTTCTCACCTCTACATGGTTAATACATTTGGCCATCTGGTAGGATCTACTCTTCTGGAGGTCATCGTACCTGTGTCTACACTGGGGACCAGAGCAGGTGATCCATCTTAGGGTTGAGAGGTGCTCACCCATGTCTTGCCAGATGTCGATCTTTTTCCAGTCAGATCCTCTGATGCACACCTGGATCTTATCCAGATACAAATTGCTCAAAAGGTAGAGCATTATTTTTGTTATTCTCTGGAATACTACTCCTTTTTAACACCTTTCCTCTTACACTCCTTGCAATATTAGATGGGTTCAGCCAAGATTTTTGTATATGCTTACAGCTAGTGACCTGAGATTGCAGTATTTCCCTTTATCCACTCTCTGTCTCTTTTTTTTTCTGTGGCAGTCACGTGTGTCATTTCCTTACAGCCAGTAAGGTGTTATTGCTGTTCTAGTTCCAGCTACAAATACTGACAGTTATTTTTATGTAATGTGCATGAATCTTTATTTATTTTGTGGGTTATTATGTTGAGTAATTAGATGGCTGCTGTTATGATACATTGAGTATTGTACTAGCCCTTTCTACTCAGAATCAGAGTGTTGAATGCATTCAGCTATAACACTGCAGGTGCTGCATGGTTGCTAATATCACCATTTATAGATTAAGTTGGAAGTTATACAGATCTTACACTTTATTGTACATTTATATATAATGTATGCCTTATCTGCATGTATATGGCAGTGTAAGATGGAACTTATTGACCATTTTTGCAGTTGTGTTTTTTCTTGTTTTCTTGTTCCTTTCATTGTATACTAGCACACTGTTTCTAACTGTGTCTTTGATTCTTTACTTCAGAAAGAAGCATCTTAGCTGCTCTTTTCTTACCACATTTGTGTTTTAGGTAACTTCAATCTACAGTTTGGGTTCTTTTTTACAATGTACAACAAGGCATTGCACATCTACTAGTGAACCCCAGACTACATTCTACTTTTCTTTTCAACTTGCAAAACGTATGTACTGTAGCAAATACAAGTTAACTATGCTGCATATCTTTATTGTTATTGTTAAATGAGCTTGCTGTCCCTGTTAAATTATTTGTTAGCAAGACTTGCATTTTCTTCTCAGTTAACTGTTTGTAAAAGCAACTGCATCTGTTCAGGCCAAGGAAACTTCCATGACTGCTCCACCTTTATTACTTTATATGTTGTTAGCTGATTTAATTTGGGATAGAAATGAGTCTGCATGTACAAAACTATTAACTAACCATTTTTCATCCATAATTAGCAATGTGCATGATTTTAAATGGGTCTCTTTACCATTACTTGTGCTGAAGTTGCCTGCATAGACTGTTTATCCCTGTCTGCTTCGCTCCCCTCTCACCTCCAATTCCCCAGCCACTCCTGGATCCTTACATTTATTCCCTCTTAACATCTCCCACATTTTAGTACATATTACCCAATGCTTAAAGACATATACATTAAAAACCCTCTTCCAGTTTCTATATTCTGTCAGGTCTTGCTGCAGCCCATTCCACAGACTTAAACCTTTCTTTACAGACATTTTCAACCCACTTTTTTGCATACACACTCCTGCTTACCAACACCTTTATCCATCCATTCACACACACACACACACACACACACACACACACACACACACACACACACACACACACACACCACAAATACATACCAATACCACAAAAATACTGTTTTACATACTCATATAACTACCTATAGCTATTACTTTGGACTACTGTCCTTCTCATCAGTATGCATTTTTTATCTCTTCCTTCATCTATACATAGCTCACTTCTCCACCTCCTGCTGCCAACAAATTAATACCATACAGCTTTCTGCACACAACCTAACCACTCTTCACTACCTATATACCACCCTGCAAACATCTCTTCATCCTCACCACACCTTTTTTTCTCCATTTCTCATAACATTCCTTATGTCACTATCCTTAAAGCTGTCATCTTACCAAACCTCCTCCTTCTTCTACCCACCATCTCAACTCACAATGTCAGCAAATCAGTTGCTACTGTTTTGCACACGTACAACACTAGCTCGCTTCACTAATTACCATAATATTCCCACATTATATCTCAGCTCCATCACATACACACATACATTACATCACAAAACCCTCTTTGTCTCCCTCTCTCTCTCCTTCTTTGTTCTCTTATAGATACAGTATGTTAAAATTACGAATATCACTGTATCACCATCACTGAAACTCAGATACAAATACAAATGGCTCCATACCTCTACTCACCCCACATTCATCCTGAAACTTAGTTGGAGATATTCATCCTAACCCTGGACCCACACATCAACTATCCAGCATGGTCAACCCATTACTTTCTAATGCTCCCAACACAATTTTCTGATCAGGTAATGAATCTAACCTGTTCCTTTCAACATTAATCTCAGAAGTAACTGCAACAAAATTCATTTCTATGCACATCTAGATTTTTACTCCCTAGACATTGTAATCACCACTGAAACTTGGCTAAAACAAGAAATAACTGACAACAAAATTACTCCCACATTTTTTAACATATTCAGAATGGAGAGAAAACATAAAACAGCAGGTGTTATTGCTGTTATTTATAAAACAAATTAGAAATAACAAAAAAAAACACCAACCAAAGAAATAAACTGCAAACAAAAATTAAAATAAAAAACACCACAGTAATTTAGAATTCCTATCAGTTTAATCCCCAATAATTTCTGCTTACTTTGGTATACCTAAGATATAAAACCAAAAAACCAAGAGGTGAACGAAAATAGCAGCCAGACTGCAGAGAGGAATTCTTCTTTAATAGATTTCAATTCTGGTACCTCAGCCTTTGCCTTTACAAGGAATATTTTCCATACAAAAAGTCAGTCCTTATAAACCATCAGAAGATTGCATGCTTAATTAAATTATTAACCAATTAACTAAATTGTGTTCTAAAACACGAACACTTGAAAAATCAAAAAACAAAAATTGCCAATTACTACATTAAATATATGTATTATACAATTTGAATATTTTGCTTAACAAGCTATATTTTTTACTTAAATTTAATATTAATATTAATGGTAACATACCTCCTAAAACCAAATAATAACACCCACATAAATTTCCTTAAATTTCTAAATTCAAACCATTTGGATATAAGGTGTTAAAATTGATAATATATCTGGATTCCATATTCAATAACCGTCTTGAAAAATCAGTCAAGTTGGAATTCGCCCCACTGGGTTTGCCCAAAACACTAAAAATTAACCCATTAGCCAGCCCCCCATGTGATTCATGAAAATGAATGGCCACAGGACTTTCTAACCTTCCATTCCTTATGTCACCCAAATGTTCAAGAATTCTTAACTTTGCTTTCCTCTTGGTCTGCCCAATATACCATTTTCTAGATGAACAATTACAACCTAATATGTACACTACACCAAAAGAATTGCAATTGAAATGATCAATGGCCTTAAAACTTACTTCATTGATTTTGATGCCATCTAAATTTCTGACTCTAACACAAACCTTACATCTCCCACATGCATATGTTCCAGCATTCCATCTTCTTTCCCTTTGATTTTTTTACCTTAATAATGCCTTTAAATTCTGAAATCTTCTGTAAGAAAAGGTCACCCTATTGGGAAATAAATGTCCTAAGTTTTCATCCCTACTGACGATAGGCCACAGTGAATTCACCACCCTTCTTACAATATTTGAAAACTCAGAAAATCTACTAACAAAAAATATACTATCCCCCTGAGCATCTTCCAAACAATAACTTTCAGAAAAATCTTCTCCTTCAATTACATTTATTCCCTTTTGTATACTATGCTTCTTCCTATTCGTAGCCATACCTAACTCATGTTCCGCTTGATTTCTTGCAAACATTAGCATTTTTTTAATTAAGCATGCAATCTTCTGATGGTTTATAAGGACTGACTTTTTGTATGGAAAATATTCCTTGTGAAGGTGAAGGCCGAGGTACCAGAATTGAAATCTATTAAAGAAGAATTCATCTCTGCAGTCTGGCTGCTATTTTCGTTCACCTCTTGGTTTTTTGGTTTTGCTGTGTTTGGGACTTGCATTTGTGTGTTTTTGGACATATACCTAAGATATACAAAGATTAGGATGATCTGCCTTTCAGGCCTATTGTGTCAGCTAGGGGATCAAAGACTGAACCATTAGCAGGATATATTGATTTTCACTCAAAGGTGGCTTTGCAAAATAAATCTTATATTTTGCAGAACTCTTGGCACTGCTTAGAAATATTAAGGGGTATGAAAACAAAGCAAGAATAATTGCTTTTGGCAGTGGATGTGATTAATCTCTTTTCAGTTATACCTCCTAATGTAGGATTAGAGTATTTCTTTCAAAGTTTGCTCATTACTAAGATTATTGATCAAGTTAAAGTAAATTTGTTGGTTGAAATGATGGATTTGGTTAGGGATTAAATCTTGTTTTCTTTGAAGGAGAATTTTATCGACAGACCTCTAGAGTTGCAATGGGGGTGAAGTGTGCCCCTATTTTTGCTAATTTGGTGTTAGCTGAGTGGGAGACGCGTTATGTTTTTTCTTCATTTTTTTTATGTCTAAGATTTTATTGTTTTTGAGATTTCTGGATGATATACTTATGGGCAGGAAATCAAGAGGCTATTGAAGGATTTATGGAATATCTTTAATAGTACCACTCAGATTTTGAAATGTACTTATAGAATACATGCAAGATGGATTTTTCTGGACATTTTGTTGAAAAGAGATGCTTCAACACGTATATTTTCATCTAGCATCTTTAGGAAAAAGACTTACTCTAATACATTACTACCGTTTGAAAGCTGTCATCCATTACATCAAAAGAGAAGTGTAGTAAAAGGACAGATGGTGAGACTGTCGAGAGTGGTCAGTGATGATGTTAATTTTCATGAAGAGATGGCTTTTTTACTAGGGATGTTTAGGGATAGGGACTACAATTTACATTTTTTGTTAAAAATAGAGAATGAGGTGGTGAGGAATTGAATGAATAAGTTTAGTCCTATTTTAAGGTTGAATGGGACCACAGTTGTTGAAAAAGGTCACAATATGTATGGAATTGATGGTACGGTCATCCAATATAAGCAGGATACACCTTTCCTTATTTCTAAACTTAATATGTTTTGGGAAGGTGTATTGTTAAGTTGAAAGCAAATTTGGGTTTGAAACCCAAAGTGACATTCAGTAAAGGGAGAAATATAAAACAGATTCTGGAAATGCAAAATGATAAGAAAACAAAAGCCTATAATTCTAAAATGTTTAGGTGTGGCTCTTGTAGATGTTGTAAGTACATTAATGATGGCCCATATGTTGCCATTACCAGTTATAATAGAATTTTACAATGTCCCGGGTGCTGTAATGGTAACACCAAAATGATGGTATATGTAGCAACTTGTACAGTCTGCACAGAATTTTATGTTGGTAAACCACCAGGAGATTGAGGGAAGGGATCTCAGAATACATCAGGGACATAAAAAATAAAACATCCAGTACTGCTTTATTTGGACATAGTACCAGATGTGTTAACTTTAAAAGGTTTTTATTTTTCATTATTGATAAGATTAAAATTACAGAAAGAGGTGGAGACCCAAAATTGGGTGGGAAGTGAATGAAATGGAATGGTAGCTGAGGCTCAGTGCTAAATGTGAGCCTGGCATTAATGACAATATTTCTATTTCAAGTATGTTGAAATAAAGGGCCAAACAAATATGATTAAAGTATTTTTTAGAATGGCTACAGCTTTATTATCTTATTTAAGGATGACCAAAAATGTTTAAATGTTTCATGTTGTAATTTTGTGATGGTATGCTGGTGTGATCTATTGATATATTGTTAGTTTAGTTAAGTTTTGTGTTGACATATCAAACAAAAATGATTTTCACTTTTTTTACATTTGTATAAGTATTAATATTTTATACAAAATTCTTTTCTTTACATTAGGTATTCTGTAGCTGTTAGGTTTTTACTGTTTTATTTTATTCCATTTCATGAAAGCACTTTAAAAATGTAATTAGAAGAAGTTAAGTAAGTGTTTTAATTAGTTTAAATATAATGAAGTTTTTAGCATGATTTGACTCTGGTGATGTCCGTGTATGTGAGGGCAAAAGCGTTAAGTCATTGTTATTATACATAGTTGCAATAAACTTATCAGTTCTGCTTTTCCATTATTGTGGTGTTTTTTATTTTAATTTTCATTTGCAACTTAAAAATAACTCCAGCCCATCGAAATAACACAAAATTTAATAATGCTGAATTTCCATTTGCATACCTCAAAATCATCCAAAACAATCTACATGTTTCTCAGCAGTAAACATCCTACCAGGCAACAACATTACCACAGCCAAAATGATCCTACACTGGATATCTGACCACATCCCCCAAGAAACTTTCATTTTAGGTAACATAAATGCAGATGGGTAATCCATAAACAGCAGCAAACCCAAGCACTCTATTCATCTATTTGGCTTTACCCAACTAATAAGCTCCACCACCAGAATCAACAAAAGCACTAATAGGCAGTCTACACTGGACTGGATATTGACAATCAAACCCCCATATTATAAAATCCTATCTTTGCATATCAGATACTATAAGTGACCACCTCCCAGCCTACGTCATCAGAAAACAACTTAGTACACCCAAACAAATAATATAGAAACAAATACACAATTTAACCAAATTTGACAAAGTCCAGTTTATTACAACCCTGCCCCACTGCAACAGGCATGGATTAAAAGTAATGCCCCTAGATGAAGCAGTTACTCACTTCAATTATGCCTTTCTAAAAATAGTAAATAATTTAGCACCAGTTAGGGCAAGAATGGTGAAAACTAACACTGTACCATGGCTGATAAAAGAGTCCAAACAGATCAAGCAGTAAAGAGATAAAGCATGGAACGAACGGTATAAGAATAAAACACAACATGCCTACCAACATTTCAGATATCTCAGAAAACATACTAAGATCCTTATTAAATCTGACAAAAAAATCATACTGCAGTAATCTCCAACAAAAGCACCAAAACAACCCCAAACTTTTTTGGTCCTCTCCAAATAAATTATTATAACCTGGCTATCCTCTACTTCAAACAACAGAGAGTCCATTGTCACTCAGTTCAATACTCGTTTTATCAGTTCGTTTCTATCACTAATCAGTGACCACCTCACTTCACTCATCCATCATCCATCTATTCCCAAAAGCAGCAAACTGTCTTTTAGTTTTCAGCCTGTCCTAACATCAACCATAAAAAATTACTAGCCAAATTAAAAGCAACAACCTCAGCTGTCGATAACCTTCCCACTGAGTTCCTCAAAATAGGTACAGAAGCACTAGCCTTCCATGTCTCCATTCTGATCAAGTCAGTAACTGAAGACGATGTCCCATCCATCTGGGAAAAAAGCTGTTATTATACCCTTTCACAAAGCAGGTACTTCAGCAGAGCTAACAAACTATAGACCTATTGCTATCCTATCACCCCTCTCTAAAATCCCAGAGAAGTGTGTTCCCTCTCAGCTTATGAAACATATAACCAAACACAACCTCCTTTCCACCACCCAGCACAGTTTTAAGACAAACTACAGTACTGCTATTGCCCTCCTTGACTTTACCAGCATAGCAAACCGATACAGAAATGAGAGCAATCCTGTTTCTTCACTTTTCCTTGACCTTTTCAAAGCATTTGATACAGTGTCCCACCAAAAGCTCCTTTCTGAAGTTGCAGTTCTAGGTCTCACTTACTCCTTCCTCTCCTGGTTTCACAGATATTTATGCAATTGTCAATGTGCATCTAAATGGCAACAAAACCTTTCAGCATTTTAACCAATCTCTGCTGGTGTTACCTAAGGGTCAATACTTGGCCACATTCTATTTAATATTTTCATAAATAAACTTCATGCCACTACAACACTTGCCACTCTCATACAATACTCTGATGATTCAGCCCTTAGCTGCTCTGCCCCATCCAAAACAAAATTATAGGAAATCACTCAAAAATCCTTCACCAACATTGAATATGGCTAAAAAATTCTAACTTGCTGCTTAATGTTGAAAAACAAGCTTATGCTATTTACTCCAAAGCAACACCTTAACAAGAAATTTACATTTCATATTACTAGACACCATAAACCAAACTACA
This sequence comes from Protopterus annectens, assembly GCF_019279795.1. Classification (NCBI taxonomy): domain Eukaryota; kingdom Metazoa; phylum Chordata; order Ceratodontiformes; family Protopteridae; genus Protopterus; species Protopterus annectens. The sequence continues at coordinate 1,205,277,574 of NC_056745.1, read as the reverse complement.
CTACTCTGAGTCGTAACAGATGACAACTTCAGATTTGACATTAACATACTTCATTTCATCAAGAAAACTCACCAAAAACTTGGCTCCCTCTGTAGGGCCAAACACTACCTGACAGATCAAGCAAGGATTACCTTAGCAACAACATACCTTCTTCCTTCTCTATTATCTGCTTGCTGTATTTTTACAAATATCAGCACTATATATAAAACTAAACTAGCCTCTTGCTACTGAAAAATAGCTAAATTTGCAACCAACCGACCTTATAAAACACACGACTACCTTGCATTAAAACAAGTAAACTGGCTTGAACTCTCAAACCAGCTGACATACTCACAACTAAATATTGTACACTAGAAATTGAGCTATCCAGACAAATGCTCAGCATTACAAAATACTCCACTGTACTATTCACTGGGTCTAATTTATGCGCTCGAAACACGAAAAACCCGAATCCAAATAGCGCGACACATAAAGAGCGAACCACGAATACATCGAATGTACTAAAGCGAGAAATTTAAAACCTCGAACCATCATAGTCGGCCAACCCACCACCCGCAACACACTACCTATCCAAACACAATAAAAAAAACACATACATACAGTAACCAAAACCCTACATCTAACCCTTAATTAAAGCACCAAAACCCTGCTGCTAACCCTACACTAAACCCCACATACACAACTATCTATGCACTATCCTTAACCCCTCCCTAACCCTAAGGTCCGTAACTACCACACACTTCCCCTACGGAGCTATACCCAGACAAACTAAATATTCCACACACATACACTTAACAAAACCCTACACTAAACCTTACATACATTACCTACACAAAACCATGCATACACTACCTACCTATGCACTTACCTTAACCCCTCCCTAACCCTAAGGTTCATAACTATCCCACACTTAGCTTACGGAGCTATACCACAGACGGGCCAACTATGTGAATTCGATATTTCCACTTTTGCGGTTTCGTTCATTCAACATATTCGCAGTTCGCTCTTTACTTGTCGCGCTATTTGGATTTGGGTTTTTCGGCTTTCGAGCACATAAAGTAGACCCCTATTCACTTCGCTCTAGCAAGACACTTTTATTTTGTATCAGTAAGACATTTAACACTACTGTAGACTCTCTTTACTCACATTAGGTGTCGAAACTCTGGAATGAAATTCCCACACAGTTAACACAGAAAACTTAAATAGTTTTTAAAACTTTGCTTAAACAGCACCTATGCAAAGGTGGTTCTGTTCTTCCTGCTCACCTGGCTAGCTTTACTCAGATTACTTTTCTACAACTCTTACAGCCACTTCACTTCCCAGTCTTTTGTACCTTATCGCTCCTCCTCATGCTGCGCTAATTTCCTAAACTTACTCTTCCTCCTTCTCTCACACCCACCACTTACAACAATTCCACCTCTGTCCATTTATCGTTCAGCTCATTTCCATAATTTCTCCTTTCACATCTCTCTTATAATCAGTTTTAAGCTACATTACTAATTTTCTGCCTGTAAATTATTACTAACCTCAAAAACACCCCAGTTTGATCTTTTCTCTGCAGCCATCATGCTATAAATATATTAACTGTTATTGTTTTCCTATTCAATAATTAGCAATTTATGTTAGTTTCTCTCTCTTTTTTGTGTTAAAATGCTATGCTCATGTAAGAAATATTTAAAAGTTGTGTAAATAAGCTCATGTATAGATGTTTTTTACCCTGCAATTATAAATGTTCATCATGAGTAAGGTAAATGTGGAAAATTTCTCCCCAGTCCTCTGCTTAAAATGGGTTTTACCCAGTCAGACTTTTCCCGGTCAACAAAGACAAATGCAATTTTATGTTTTTATCTGACCAGATTGGTGCATGGTCTCATACCTTCACAGGTACTGTCGTCATTCCAAGTTCCAGTATCAGAATGAAGAAAGTATGAGCCAGACTGTGGCTGACAGGTTTAATACCAGTCCATCCATGGTATGATATCACCCTAACAAAATCCAGTTAACCAGCAGGGCCATAAGACCTGCTACTATTATTATTGGCAAGTTGGAATACATTCACATTATATTTATAAGATAGATAAAAGTCATTAATGAAATCATCAGGATTTTTATCTTACCTACAATTGCTACTACTGCTGTGCATTGCTTTTGCTAAGATTTTGGATTATTACACCTGAATGTCATTTATACTTCAGTCACGCAGTACAACAGTAGTATTAATGTTTTTTTTTTTTTTTTGTGTGTCTGGGCTGCTTTTTGCAGAAACAAATGTTCCTATGTGTGTGAGTACCAACTTTTAGTACATGTTGAGTGCTTTGACGTGATAAAGGGTGCCAGATGATGTTAGATGAGCAGGAATGATACTTCATGGTTGTGTAAACTCCCATGCATAGGACTCAGTTTTGCCTTTTGTAAACATGATCCAGTTTGATACTAACTGAGGCTCTCTGCACATTCCTGTTGCATTCTGGGGACTGCTGAGGTATGCTGCAGACTCTGCCGCTATCCCCAGTGCTTTCACATGAACCTGAGACCAAGTTCTTGAGTGGCTGAGAACTAATTATGTAGATAAGTTGCTGTACGCATTCACATATTACTGCAGTTTGATAGAGATAAATGAAAAAGGACCTAATTTGTATACAAAACACATAAATGACCCTGAACTTACATGAATAAGTTTATTGTTGCCATAGTAACTTGCGATTACTCGAGTTAGGGGTCAAATAACTTAAAAAAACTATAGGCTTTTTAAAGCAAGAAAAAATAACAGAAGTATTACAACTTAATATGAAACAGTTCAAAATGATGTAAGAGTACTGACTACACTTCAAGAAATGTTTGTTTTACTCATATGATAGGCATATTACAATAGCGTATAGCAGCAGTAGAAATGATAAGTGATCACTGAGAAAATCATTTACTTTGGCGTCATTTAGTGATTATACATACATGGTAGAACTGCAGTGATTTAATTGTGAAGTACTGAAATGGCAAGGATGTTTTGATGGCTCAACATACATGTGTGCATTGGGAGACTTCTGAGTGTCACTGATAAATGAAAAATGACAGTATTATGGTTATAAGAAATTCATAGGGGATAGGAGAAGGGAGGATGTGTTAATAAACCACTTTACTTACTGCTGTAAATGAATTCATGATAGGGCAAACATTACTTCAGCACAACTTTACCTGGCTGGACTTTGACTATAGTTATGTTACCTAACTTTTTTTTTCTAAAAATGGTAGGCATGCCTTCATTTTTGTGTTGTTTGACTGATGATTACATGAAAAGTTTTGTGTCATATATTTTTATGTGCAGTAATGATGCAAAACAATGGATCAAGGCAGAAAAGCACAACTTCAGCCATGAAGAAAAAAACATTCGCAACCCAGCCCTTAGGCTTAGGACATATTGCAAAACGTCTGTTTGGTAAAGGAGGGATCAAATAAGCCGAGAGCAGAAAAGCTTAGAATCAAGTTGTAGTGGACACTAATACAGTCAGTGGAAGGAACCACACATTAACACAGTGCAATAAGAGGGCAAATGATATGGTAGGATGTGCTAAAGCCAAGGTGAGGGAGAATGCAGTTGTCTGTACCAGTAGTACCAGTAATGGGGGGGGGGGGCTCAAACACGTATTCCTTTAACACCAGATGAGGAATACCTCCTTCCATTCATTGGGATGACTGTGACACAGAAGATGATGGGACTGGAATAATCAGAGATAGGGTGGACACTGGCTGTTACCAACGTCTGCAGCAGTAACAACCATCTGCTCAGGAAGGTTGGTTTAAAAAGAATAACACATATTTACATAGATAATTGAATGTTGACATGGAATGATTACAGTAAGTACATGTCAATTACTTTTAACAGGTGAACCTTCCATATCTACATAGAATAACAATGAAGACAGTGTGCATGGTAAGTGTGCCTCACACCACCTTACTCAGCATATAGTAGTGTGTGCTACTTTTTTATTGGCAATGTTTTTAAATAATTTTTACAGGGTCAGCAGCAGAAACAATCAGTTCCACTATACTAATATATTTGGAGGATATCAGCAGCAGAATGGCTGTTGATAATGATGATGGATGATGATGATGATAATGAGGATGATAACATAGTTATAGTTATGAGGCAGCCTTAAGAAAGTGACACAAAGTCCTCATGTTTAAAGGCAAAAGCTCACAGCGTACAACATATTAGTAACTCTTCAGGAAGTGACAGTGCATCAGTAATTCAAGCACATGCTGACATTAGATTCCAGTTTGTACAGGGCGAAAACCCATGCACCTCTAAACTAGTATCTCCAGATCCAGATGAACAGTTTTGGTATGATTACATAAATTCAGAGATAACAGTGTCCATAGTGACACCTTTAAAAGGAGGCCAGGCACAGAAATTTGTCACAGCTGTCCAAGTTCATAGGTTCATAGATTAGTACTAGGCTAACTGTCCTTGTGGACCATTTTAAGTCTAGCCAATTACCCCATGTGAGAATCAAATCCTGCACCTTGCGTTTGTAACGTAAACACCTTATCTGTTATGCCAACCTCCTACACCAAGGAAACATGTAAAGCACTGGCTATCCAGAAACAAATGTGCTGTGACATTTTTAGGGCTCAGACCACTGCCACAGAGTGTCAGATCAAAATGGTCAGAGCCCTCCAGGGCATTTGTGAGGATTTTTAGCACTACATGGAAATGGCACAGAGTACAGATAATGCCATGATCACGTTGATGTGTAGTATGATGGCACAGCAAGCATCTATGGCCATCTCCATTTATAGACTAGTTAGGGCTTACTATGCTGAAGTAAGAGTCAGTCTTGGAAGGGAAAGAGGATGGGTTACTGTCTAGACATGTGGGGACAGATCACATGAAACTACAAGTGGTTCTCTACAAAGTACTGAAATTAGTGGGGTGAACAATCACAACAGATTTCAAGCAGGCTACATCAGCATTCAATTATACCTAGCAGGACCTTTCATTTGAGGTCCATGTACCGCAGCTCAGTCATATCAGTGGCTGTAGTATTACCTGCATCAAGTAGGTCATGACATTGGACTAACTCACTATTCAACTCTCAAGACAGCCCCTCTTCAAAAATCATTTGAACCCTAGCCTATCTTTAGGAGATGTGTATGACATATGTTACTTACAATTTTATCTTCACACACATGCCAATGCTTAAGTTAAAAGGGCATAAGTTATTGAATAAAGCTATAAAAAAGGGGGAGGGCTTATGAAACGTTTCAACTGAATACATTTCATTCTTGTACTGGTACTAATTAAGACCTCATGGAACTGTGGAAATAAAGCTTTCGGTCATAACATAAGACTGCAGTCTTTAACACCATTAATGCTCTGTGCATTATTATTACAGCCGTCAGTTACCTACAACTTAAATGTAGTAATACACAAGTATTCAGGGAAACACTAATACGAAAATTAAAGATTAAAATGAGCATCCTGCCATGTAAAGAAACACTGCTGCCACTTCACCCCCACCACTGCACAAATTATGATATTTTTGTCTCTGAGGCCACAAATTATTCTCTATGGCAAAATGAAATAATTTGATATACACTACCTCAACAGACAACATAGGTTAAACTGAGGAAATATTGAGTAAATTGAAAAAACAAAATGATAAGTTTTAATTCAATTGCAAGGTATGAGCTCATGTTATGTAATGTAATGAAATAATACGTTGTTTTAATTGTACCACTTCAGGACATTCAGTACATGCATGCTTAGGTACAATGCCTCAGCAGAATTTATTTTGTAAAACAGTTAAAAATGTGATTACTCATTATATGATACTTATGACATAACTGAACAAGAGTCAGTGAGCACTCAGGCATGACTTTTATAAACAATAATATCTGAGTAGGTGTTCTGAAATAAAAAAGTAATTATTTAAAGATAAGAATGAATGTTTAAGGAACAGTGAGAGTAGACCATGCACAACACAGCATAGCCCACAGTGCATGCATCAGATATACTCTGTTTTTTTTTTTTTTTTTTTACAAGAAAGGAAACACTAACCTGATTGTCATAGTCCATACTTCTGGACTAGATGCCACCTCTTTACTGCATAGCTGTATGTCATGTGCTAGCCTGCTGCATGGGTTTCCTTGCTACTGTTTCTGGCTTGTCACCATTAGTCATAGTAAGACTGGAATTAGGAGCTGCAGTGATATCATGGGTCACTTCACCACCAGACTGGTGCATGATCATGTTTTTAGTACCTTTATTAAATTATCACTTAAGACATAGGCAAACATATATCGTCAGAAAAGAAAACAAACCATATTAATATTTTTTTCCATTATATATATTACTCATCACCTATCTTTTCCTTCTTTGTAACAATCATCAGTCCAACTATAAGTAAATTGCTGCATTCCTGCCTTCCCTTAAACCTCACTCCTCCTGAACATCAGTCTGCATGTATTGTTCCCACAATTTCCATTTATTTCTATATAATTTGCTCCTTCCCTTTTCTAACGATCCCTGTTCCACTTCTTTTATATCTTTTATAATATTAAATACTCAAAAACAGTTGGTTTAGTCTTTGTTTTCCATTGTCTAGTAATTGTTTTTTTTGGCAACCAACAGATTTAAACTTAATAAGGTCTTACTATGCCTAGGAAATTCAGATCCTGTTTCCCAGCTCAAAAGAATCATCTCCTTAGTTACACCATTTGCTTACCCAATATATGTACTCTGTATGGAATTTTTTTTAAAAAGCTGCCCACTTATTATAGACCCAAAACTTATATTCCCAGTTACTTCTTTCTTCCCCATCACACCTCCAACATTTGCTGTCTGCTTGAGGAAAAATTATTTGAAATCTGCCTGGAGTATAAAAATATGTATAGAAAACACATCCTATTTGGACTTTGTTGTATAAATGGGAGCAATACATATGTTGTCATATTGTTCTCTTATAAATTGCTTTTCCGGTCTCTCTTTCCAATCTTTCCTTACCTCCTCTGATTGATTCTTATAGTTATCATACAATATTTTACATGCACTACTATTTATCCGTTTTTTAACAACAGCTTCTATTCTATATTCAACTAAAAACTCTACCAGAGCAGATCTTTCACGTAAGATTCTCCTATCCCTTTCTGTTTGCCTATAGTCTGATATGTATCCTTGGTACGGAAGGTGGCCTGTAGCCCGTAGTACAAACAGCTTCTTGGCCTCATCCCACTCTATTACCTTTCCCTGCCTAGTTATTTGTTCCCAATACCTTGGTTCCATTGTTATTTTTCTCCAGTAAAATCCATCCCACTCTTGACTAATTTCTGTACCCCTACTTGCAGTAATCTCTAGTGGCAAAAACTATTTTCTCCATTCTCCTGTTGGCTTAGCTCTCAGAATATTTTCTGCTATTTTATTAATATAATATTCTGTATGGTTGTTGTTATTCTCCATAATGATAAGCACCTAAAATCCCATTCTCTCTTTATTCCTTGAACTCCCCCTGCTTCATCATCATCCCTTTCCATTTTGAATTATAACATTCTTTTTGTGTTATGTAAATGAGTCTTAACTGTGTAGCTCTAAAATATCCCTTCAAATCAGGTATTCCAAAACCATCTTGTTCTACTGGAAGGATCAAAATATCCCACTAAACTCTTGCCCTCTTTCCCTCCCAGATAAATTCCTTCAACTATATATTGACCATTGTCCACAACTTTTCCTCTGGCCGATAAAAACATGCCTGACTCATATATAAAGGTGCACGATTATGTTGTGAAAGGTGTCTTATCGATGTAATTTGTCTGGGTGGATGCTTCTCCAAAAGGCACTATAATGCACTTCTTTGCATTGAGTTTTAATCCATAGCTTTGGCACCAGTCATTTGTCTGCTTTAGACACTCTTGCAGAATGCTAGTGTCATGAAGGAATTTATGATAGATCCCAGTTTGCAGTCATCTGCAGATTTGATGAATCAGAGGGCCCTGACATTATCCTTGATTTCTGAGAAGCAGATGTCAAACAGGAGTGGGCTTAGCATGGGCCCCCTGTTGTACTCTGCTGGTGACCTGTCTCTTGGTGTGATCTCACCAGTCCTGACTTCTTGGGTCCCATCTGTGAGCCAGCTGGCAAGCCAGAAAGTTATGTAGGGATTTAAGTCTAGTTCGGTGAGTTTGTTCACAAAACTTGAGTGCGGTATTGTATTGAATGCCTTAGCCAGATCTAGATAGGCAGTATGGACCATTTTCTCTTCATCAATTGCCTTGGTTGCCTTCTCAAAGAAGTCTACCAGGTTAAGTAGGCATGACCTTCCAGTGACAAAACCAAACTACGATGGGTCCAGTGACTGTAGTTTGCCAATATCTTTGTTGATCATTTCCATGATAATTAATTCCATGGCTTTGTATATTAGACTAGTCAGACTAAATGGGTCTGTTGTTTCTGGGGTCAGTTGATGGTCCACCCTTGTGAGGTGTGAGGAGGGATAACCATTGCCGCCCTCCATTTTCTTGCTTTGTAGCCTGTTTTGAGGCTGTATTTGAACAATGACTTAAGTTGTCCTGATAGGTCAGTTTAAGGCTATTTAGGAGGGAACCTGGGATATTGTCAGGCCCCTATGAGGCTGTGTTTTTAGCCTTAGTAAGAGCCGCTATGATCTGCTTCCTGTTGATATTTGGAAGAGTCATACTGGTCAGGATTTCATGACGGATGGTGGTGGTGGTGGGTGAGTGAGGGGTGAATTTTGAGCTAAATTTGTCGTTGGCCAACAGATTCGCTATGTCACTCTGCTCAGTGAAGCTGGTACCATTTCTGCACACTGTTGTGTCTTACCCTTGAGTTTTTTGACATAGCTGTAGAAGACCTCATGGCTGTCTTTGGCCTTAGAAACTATCTTGACTTCATAATTGGCCTTGTTGGATTTAATTAATCCTCTTAGTTTCCCTTTAGTTTTATTAGTGAACTCTTGTCATTATGAGAGCTCGCTCCTCTTTCTGAATTTAGCGATGTCTTTTTTCATTTTATTATATACTCTGTCAAGATTAGGATTCTGCCAGTGTGGTCTGTTTTTGAGATTTGTTTTGGGCATACCTCTGGTAGGTACAGACGCTTCTATGCAGCCGTTTACATGTTTGTACTGTATTTCTGTGAGTAATTCTACATTTCCTGTTGTGAACTCTGGGTTAGGCAGGACAATGCAGGCTTATGTGCAAGTCATTCATGCCTATCCACATTTTTCATGGTTTTCCTCTCTTTCATCTTTAATAAAACAAACATTTAAACAAGAAACTGATGCAAACCTTCAAATTTATAAATGATGCAATTATTGCATTAAATGTAACATCATAACACTGAAATTTCTCAATACATTTAGTCTGCAAAGCACAGCTATTTTATGATGTTGTATCATGAATTAAGACTGTAATCATTTTCACATGATGCACAGATGGCAATTTTGAAACCAGCAAGTAAATCTCCATTTAGGGTGAAACATCACAGTCTGACTTGCTTGTTAGAGATAAGACGTGTCAATCTTGATAAAATCTTGAAGAGCTCTGGACAAATCACCATGCTGTATGCTCTAACAGAAAATATTAGCAGGGAATCATGTGTAGCAGTTTTGTAGGTACAATTTTTTAAAAAAAGTGGAAATGTGGGTGCTCCAGTGCAAGCAATGCACCCCCTAAACCTGGCAACACTTGAAGCCCCCAACCTGGAATCAGTCTAAGCTCCCTACTGACCACCTCACTGATTTCTGGGCAATAATACTCTGGCTACACATTGACCCATCCCAGCAGCCCTCAGTGCCCCTACCTGAGTCACGTTGTTGGGCTGGAAATGATTTATTTTTTCCTGGGAACTTATTTATCATGACACTCGTCAGCCGCTCTCCCACCAGCATGTTGGAGACTACACTTTATAACTACCACCCATTGCCTAGGTAGAATCTACTGGTCTTATAATGACTATTTAGTGTGTTGGCAGATGGCACAGTTGCCCAGTCTCCCAACTCACACTACCTCACTCCTTTCTGCAGGTAGCAAGCCTGGTATGCCATTGCAATCATGCATAGATTTAATAAACACATGGAAATGAAATGCATATTTAATTTATTATGAATTACATCTCTTCAAAATAGCTCTATGTTTGAATCAGCATATCAGGCTTCCCATGCTCTATGCTGGACCATGCCTCTTTCAAATAGCCCACACGTTAGTCCTGTATTGGACTTCAGTACTATGGATATTCTCAGGGAAACCTTGACAATGCCAATGACCACCTTTTGTGAATTCTTGCTATTGTAAATTGTAAAATAAACAAAGCAGCATTCACTGTCCTAAATATTATGCGATAACTATGCTTTTTTTTCCAGAGATTCAGCAGTAACAGATTTGTGATTGTACCTTATGAATGCAGACAATAAACATATAAAAATGTTGCACAGATGATGTATTTTTTCAAAATAGCAAGAAAATTTCTTTTAGTTGCATTTAAAAATGCATTTTAGCCCAGACCTGAAACATGACTTCTTCTTCTTCTTTTGGCTGCTCCCGTTAGGGGTCGCCACAGCGGATCAACTGTTTCCATTTCTTCCTGTCCTCTGCATCTTGTTCTGTCACACCAACCACTTGCATGTCCTTTCTCACCACATCCATAAACCTTATCTTAGGCCATCCTCTTTTCCTGTTACCTGGCAGCTTCATCCTTAGCATCTTTTTCCTAATATACTCTGCATCCCTCCTCAGCACATGTCCAAACCAATGTAATCTTGCCTCTCTGGCTTTGTCTCCAAACCTTCCAACTTGGGCTGACCGTCTAATATACTTATTCCTAATCCTGTCCATCCTCGTCACGCCCAGTGCAAATCTTAACATCTTCAACTCTGCCACGTCAAGCTCTGACTCCTGCCTTTTTGTCAATGCCACTGTTTCCAACCCATATAACATAGCTGGTCTCACTACCATCTTGTAGACCTTCCCTTTCACTCTTACTGGTACTCATCTGTCACAAATCATTCCTGATACTCTTCTCCACCCACTCCATCCTGCCTGTACTCTCTTCTTCACCTCTCTTCCACACTTGCCATTACTCTGATTACTGTTGATCCCAAGTATTTAAACTCATCCACCTTCACCACCTCTACTCCCTGCATCCTCACCATTCCTCTATCCTCTCTCTCATTCACACACACATTTTCTGTCTTAGTCCTGCTGACCTTCATTCCTCTTCTCTCTAGAGCATATCTCTACCTCTCCAGGATCTCCTCCGCGTGTTCTCTACTCTCACTACAGATCACAATGTCATCTGCAAACATCATAGTCCACGGGGACTCCTGTCTGATCTCGTCTGTCAACCTGTCCATCACCATTGCAAATAAGAAAGGGCTCAGAGCTGATCCTTGATGTAATCCCACCTCCACCTTAAACACATCCGTCACTCCCACTGCAGACCTCACTGCTGTCACACTACCCTCGTACATATCCTGTAGCACTCTTACCTACTTCTCTGACACTCCCAACTTCCTCATACAATATCACAACTCCTCTCTAGGCACACTGTCATATGCTTTCTCTAAGTCCACAAAGACACAATGCACCTCCTTCTGACCTTCTCTGTACTTCTCCATCAACACTCTCAGAGCAAACATCACATCTATAGTGCTCTTTCCTGGCATGAAACCATACTGCTGATCACTAATCATCACCTCCCTTCTTAACCTAGCTTCCACTACTCTTTCCCATAACTTCATGCTGTGAATGATGAATTTAATCCCTCTGTAGTTACTACAGCTCTGCACATCACCCTTATTTTTAAAAATCAGTATCAAAACACTTTTTCTCCATTCCTCAGGCATCCTCTCACTTTCCAAGATTTCATTAAACAATCTAGTTAAAAACTCCACTGCCATTTCACCTAAACACCTCCATGCTTCCACAGGTATGTCATCTGGGCCAACAGCCTTTCCATTCTTCATTCTCTTCATAGCTGTCCTTACTTACTCCTTGCTAATCCGCTGCACTTCATGATTCACTATCCGCACATCATCCAACCTTCTCTCCCTCTCATTCTCTTCATTCATCAGCCCCTCAAAGTACTCTTTCCATCTGCTCAACATACAGCTATCATATTTATGAACAGTAAGTGAGAAATTGATATATAAGTTCTAAGAGAAAGTATTGTGGATTTCCATACATTTGATGCTGCATGTTCTAAATTAGACTTGTCACATCTTTGCTGATTTTAGTAGTTTTCATCCAGATTTATATTATGTACATCTTATGATCAATTTCATGAAAATGTGATGTTTCCACTGTCATTAGATGAAACACAACTTCCTACATCCTAACAGTCCAGTCATATTTCTCTATTAGCAAATTAAACTTAAATATCAACCCAACACGAAACAGTAAAATAAAACATACAAAATACACAAGTTAATACATTCATTTTGACTTGCTGCTTTGCACCCTCATATTGGGGGGGCTTCACCCCCTTCTTATTTGTTCTTACAGTAAGATCATACATACTCAAAGAAAGAGCACACTATATTTTAAATTATATTTTTTCACTTTCATTCTTTTTCTCATAAGCAGTGATGTCAGAGAAAGCAGTGCATTTAATAAAACAAAAATAGTTATATTTAGAATAGAAATACTAGTCAAAAACCACAATGAGGAAACAGGTGTCAAGCAAAGCTACATTGAGCAAAACTGAAGCACATTAATGAAGGTAAGCATTAAAGCTGAATTTATGCCTTGAAAAAATTTAACTCAATGACTGTGAAATGGACATTTTCTGCAGAAGTGCACGAAGATGGTGGCATAGCTCAAGAGGTGAGAACATGGACTTGCGCTAAAAATTTGGGGTAGGCATTAACATCTGTCTGTGTTACTGATATTTAGTAAGTATGCACAGAAAAAATGCTGAATAGGGAAACTTCTTTAACATGTGCCACACAGGTATTTAAAACATGTACTTCTACAGCTCCGCCTGCTAATAAGCACGAGGTTTGTCATCAGAAAAGGTTGATCCTCAGAGTTGAGCCCATTACATTTTTATTTTCTGGTCACAGAATTAGTGACAATAATGAAAGAATGGCATTGACAAAGCATTATGTTTAGTCTGTGTTACCAAAAGCTGCTAATTTAATCTTCTTTAATACAGTAGAAACATGAATACTGCTGATCAGACATTACATTTATGCAAACCATATGTTAAATATGAATTATTCCAAAAGAGTATGTCAGCCCATGTTGTTAAAGCAGATAAAGGTGTGGCTAAAACAAAGGGAGAGATTGTAAGGACTTTCAGTATTACATGATGTTTGCCATCACAATTCTACGAGTACTAACTAATACATCAGCTGATTCCAAAAATTATTCGGCACTGGTTTTATCAGATGTGAATTATGCAGCACATTTAAACTGCATTAATCAACTAGGTGTAATCAGTGATTGTTTGTTAAGGAGTGCAAAGTTTCTCCAGTAACAGAGTTGCTAACTGCTGTCATAGTGATTACTGACAACTGTGAAGTAAGAATGAGTCAAAAAATGGGACTAGAATGAGGTAAGGCATGAGTGATATGGGACATTGGAAAGATGTGCATTTAATCTAGAAGGTGGATGAAAAGTCACTGTCATTCCTAAGGGAATGCTGGAAATGCTGAATTTTGTTTTCAGCAATGCTATAATGGATTTTGTTAAACTTTCTCCATAACTATTGAACAGGAGGCTGGAATAATGCATGGTTTTCATTATTTAGCAGAATCTTCTTTTAAAGTGGAGCTCAGTATTTTGAAGAATGGAATGGATTCCATCCATTCTACCCATTCCATGCCATCATTTCCATGCATTCTACTAGAAATGATATGCTGGCACTATTTTTGACATTATTGTATTTATGTGCAACACTGCACTTAAAAATGCAATGTGAAGATAGAAATTATGTTGGATGCAATGATCTTTTTCATAGACTTTCCATTGACATGTGACATATAGCAACACTGTTACATGCATATTGTGTGTATGTGAAAAAAAAACAAAACAATTATTTGACACAAAATCTGTGCTGATTATTTCATTTATACCAAAGATGAACATGAACATTTAACGTATGAGAATGCTAATAGTATTGTAATTACATTGGTTGACGGATATGTGTGTATGTGCATGTAAGGGGTTGTTGTTCTTAGAGATTGTCATCAGTAAAGTGATTTTTATCCTTGCTAAGATCTCAGCTGGTGGTAAGTCTTTGCTTATTGCTGGATATGTGTTTGTAGTGTGTATGCACTGAGCAGATTATGTTTGATATGATATGATGAATAATACATACAAGTCTAACACATATATGATTGCTTTACTATTGAGTATCCAACGTTGCCTTACATTCATTAGGTGCCTATGATGCTAAATATCTTTGTAACCCATTTCATAGACCTACAATGTCTAGCATATGTATAAAAATTGAGCTATCATCTAGCCTAGACACCTTAACTGAACCATATCTATTCATGTGGATATATTAAAATACTTCGCTGTTTCATTAAGAATTGTAAATATTTCAAAAAAATATTTTTATTTTCTATTTTTATTTATTTATTTTATTTTACATTTGTTGACCGGGCTAGTCTAACTGGATACATGCCCATTTTCAGGAGAGGCCTGGGGACATAAGCTCCTTGCAAAAAATAACAAAAACATTTTTACTTACAATTATGTTACAGGTTAATACAGAAATTATCATAGAGGTCTAAATACCTCACATTGCAAAATGCAGGTACAATACAAAATGCAAGTATAATTAAAGTCTGGGGAGATAACATCTGAGATAAGAAGAAATAAATACATTTATATTTACAAAGAACATTTCAAGTTAACACAGAAATTATGAAAGAGGGCACAATACTTCACAGTGCAAAAGGCAGGTACAATACAAATTACAGAGAGGGCAGAATACTCTGCAGTGCAATAGGCAGGTACAGTGCAAATTACAGGTAGAATACAGAATGTAACAAAAATGAGGTATATTGTATAATTATATTAATAAAGAGTTGTCACACTATGAATAAGCTCAGAGGATGAAAAGAAGGGTTAGGTATAGGAAAAAGGTAATGTGGTAAGTAAGGAAAGTAGAACCTGTTATTGGGAAGTAATGGGTAGGCTGTGCCTGGTATGAGTAGAAAAATGATTAGTCAGGTTTAGTACAGGGGCATAATCAGTGTGTTCTCAGGAAAAGTTTAAGTCTGTTTTTGAAAAGTGATTTAGAGGAAACTGAAGAAAGTTCACTGGGGAGAAGGTTCCAGGATTTTCCAACAATATTCGTGAAAAGAGAATCCCCAGCCCTGTTATTAGATTTAGAGGTGTTTACAAGAAGTTTATGTGATGAGCGCAAGGATTTCAGATTATTATAGGGAATGATGACGGTAGGTAGTATAGGAGTACTGGAAGGTTGGTAAAGAGTCTTATGGGCAATGGTTAGTTGGTGGAATTTAAGCAGATTCTGAATTTCTAGCCATCCTAGCTGCTTAAGATTATAGCAGTGGTGGGTTCTAAATGGGTTGCCAGTAGCAAACCTGGCAATGTTACTGTAGGAGATTTCCAGTTTGGTGAGGTTATTTTTAGATAGGTTGAGGCACAGAGGAGTGTAGAGATTAGGTGGGTATAAGCAATAGTCGTTCTGGCTGTTGGTGAAAGGAAGGGTATGACCCTGTAGAGAGAGCCTAATTTTTTGTTAACGGTTTTTATAGTATTGTTGATATGGATGTCAAAGTTAAGATTGCTGTCTATGGTGATACCAAGTAGTTTGGTAGTTGGGTCAGGTGATATGGGAGTACCATTAGTGGATGTAACTGAGAAATCTATTGGGGAGGACCTACGAGTAGGATTGAAAAGGAGGAGTTTAGTTTTTTGGGGGTTCAAGAGAAGGCAATGTTGTGTAAACCATTGTTCTACTGTGTTAAATACCTTTTGGGTAAGGGAGTGAAATTTGGAAGTAGATGTGGCTGTGCATATAAGTGTAGAATCGTCTGCGTGTTGAATGCATGTAGCTTGGGGGATTGCTAGATGAAGGTCATTGATAAATATGGAGAAAAGAAGAGGTCCTAATATGGACCCTTGAGGGATGCCAATGTTAATGGGCAGGTGGGTAGATAGAGTGTTGTGCCAAAGCACTGCCTGTTGTCTGTTATATAAATAGGATTGGAACCATTTAATAGTGAGTGCATCTAGTGACAGGGATTTGAGGATATTTATAAGTATTTGGTGATTAACCATATCAAGTGCCGTGGACGGATTGATAAATAGTGCAGAGGAAAGCATACTGGAGTTACATTTTTTGTTAATACAGTCAGTAAAGGAAAGGAGGGCAGTAGTAGTGTTGTGGGAAGGTCTGAAACCATGTTGACAGCTGGAAAGTAAGTTGTTTTGGATTAGGTGGTCTAGCAATTGCTTATGGATGCATTTTTCCATTAGTTTTGCCAAAGGTGAAAGTAGGGCTATGGGACGGTAATTGGAGAATTCAGCAGAGTTTCCGCCTTTATGAAGGGGGGATAATATGGGAGACTTTCCAGATCCAAAAAAGAAAAAAGCCAGCACCCAGGAGGATCTATAGAGAATAAGTTTATTTCAAACTGAAACTAGACCGGTTTCAGCGACAAGGCTTTCATCAGTAGTACATTAAGCCATAGTGGTGAATCATAGTCTTATATAATTTCAATTAGTGGATCAAATGACATCACTTCCTGTAGTTTGAAAGAAACACAAAAAAGGTTAATAAATAACCTGAAGAAAATGCCATTAAAAAAAGAATAAGATAGAATAAACATATTCATAAGCTTTGTGTGTTACATATAATTCCTGACATCAAACCAAATATAGTGGAGTCAGAGTGATGAATTGGTATATCTGAAAATAGAAATAATAGTTATATAGTACATAAAACTTCATCCTAAATATAAACACAAGAAAAATCTTGAGGTATACTATGCATCCTAGTATATATATACCAAGAACATCACCATTTGTATGCTGGAATGCAAAAGATAAAGTGATTACACAAAAAATAAAGTGATTACACAAAAATATGACATGTGTTATTCACTTAAAAATGATAATAATCATAATTTGTCATTTAATCCCGGGGGGAAAAGCCCCCCAAGTTTGATAATCCATCTCTTTTCTTTAGCATTTAAAATTTCATGCCAGCCTGTTTTGAATGATCGATTACCTGTGATGCGATCAATAATAGCAAATGAAAATTTAGCAGTGGAGTGTTTGATGGAGTGTCTGTATAGTGCATTTGTCAGTCTCTTATTCCTGATATCTCCAAGATGTTCAGAAATCCTGACACGAAATTGTCTAGATGTTTGGCCAATATAGAATGCCTGACATGTGCATGTAGCAAGATATATTATCCAGTCCGAACTACAATTACCAAAAAATTGAATATTGTATATTTGTCCGGTGTTTTTGCTAGTAAAACTGGTTGTTTTAAAAATATAACTACAGAAACTGCAGTGTCCACATGGGTAAATGCCTATGAGTTTGTCTCCAGTGAGTGTCCTTTGTGTAAAATGCTCATCCATAGCTCTGTTTTTTTTGTAATGTGAGAATAATGAGCCTAATGTTTTGCCTTTCCTATATGAAAAATAACATCGTTCCCCTAGGTAGTCTGCCAAAAGGGGATGTGAGTTGAGTATGTTTCAATGGTTGTTGATGATGTTAACTAGGTTTCCACTGTTTCTGCCATAGGTCGTAACAAATCTACATAAATCAGATTCCTGGTTTCTGGGTCGAGTGTTATATTTAAGAAGGGAATCCCTGGATTTAGTATGACTGAATTGGACTGCTGAATCAATAATTTGAGGGGAATAGCCCCTGGATAAAAATCTTTTAGTTAAATCCATTTGATTGTGGTTGAAATCGTCATTTGAAGAACATATTCTTTTAATGCGCGAGAATTGAGATTTTGGTATATTCTTAATAATGTGTTTAGGATGGTAACTTTCCGCATGCAATAGAGTATTATATTGATGGAATTTTCTGTGAACAGACGTTTTCAGTGTATTATCAGATTGTCTTGTTAAGTGAACGTCCAAAAAATTAATTTGACTCTGATTATATTCCACAGTAAATTCAATACCCCAGATGTTTCCATTCAAATGCTCAATAAATTCCTGGAGGTATTCCAGACCTCCTTTCCATACTAACCAACAGTCGTCCAGGTATCTTCTCCATATATCCATTTCTGGTAAATATATATTATGCATAGGATCATATATAATCTGTTCCTCGATGTAACCCATAAAGAGGTCTGCATATATGGGGGCAAAAGATACACCCATGGCCGTGCCTTGAAGTTGCCAATAGCAGTCTTGCTGGAAATAAAAGACATTCTTTGTGAGAATATGTTCCGCCATGCATATCAATAATGTATTCATCCCAGGGGGGTATAAATTGGATTTATTTAGCCAAAACTCCAAGGCCATGAGACCCGCCCAATGTGGGATACTGGTATATAAAGAGGATACGGCAAGAGTACACATCGACCATTCTGGGTCCAGTTGAGATTCGGAGACAATCTGTAGAAATTCCGTCGTATCCTGGATTCTAGCCCGAACATATGGTAACAAAGGTTTCAATTTGTCAGTGAGGAACACAGATATAGGTTCGGTTAATGACCCAATACCGGATACAATTGGTCTACCTGGTGGCTGATGACTGGACTTGTGGATTTTAGGAAGTAAATAAAGTTGTTGTTTGGCAGGATCCTTAACCATCAAATGTGTTTTCGTTTTTTCGGAGATGATCCCAGATTCCACTGCTTGTTCCAAAAATTCATTGATTTCTAATTGGAAACCAGGTGTAGGATCAATCACCATTTTCATGTAATGATGATGGTTAGATAGTTGCCGAAGGCCTTCATTGACATAATAGTCATAATCCATAACAACAACCGCACCCCCTTTATCAGCAGGAATGATGACTATATCTGTGTTGTTCCTGAGTTGTGTGAGGGCCATTTGTTCCTTCTTAGATATGTTATGCCTCATAGTGTCACCAGAATCAGAGTGAAAGTGTATATCTTTAATGACTGCATGCTGAAAAACAGCAACATGTTTGCCCATGGGAGGATTAAATGTAGATTTGTGAAATCTGAAATCAGATGATCTTTGAGTGTCATCTATTTTATCCTGTTGTTTGAAAAATAGTTTAAGGTTAATCTTTCTGCAGAACTCTATAGTATCAGAAACCAAGGAACTTTCATCAATAAAAAAACCAGGAATAAAACCAAGGCCTTTATTAAGTAGGGAATATTGATCATCAGTTAAAACATGTTTTGAAATGTTCAGAACATTTGTACATTGTTGATTCATTTCACTATCGACATGAAAAGTTCTTCTAAATTTGTGACCCCTGTGTTTCCTACCTGCATGGTGTTTTTTACCCCTAAAGGAGCCTCAGTTCTTCTACCCCTTTTGGCATTTGGAGAATCACCAGTGCTAGGTGTGTCCGTGTCTGTAGTTGAGGATTCTTCCCCTGATGTAATATAGTTAGACCCTGTTTTTTTCAAAATGGATCTTGGTCTCTTTTTGCGTGCAAAGGAGACATCCTTTGTACCATAAGCAAACCTAACACCCTTCTGTGATTCAAATTGTCTGCCCTTATCATAATCATCCTTATCTCGGGCAAATTTATGCAATTTCTTGCTTTTCAGATTGTTTTCCAAAGCGGATAATTCTTTAGATAATTTGCTCAGACAACCCTGAAAACTAGTGTGGTGTTCAAACTGTTTGAGGTTATTGCAAGTTTTTTCAACTTCATTGATATTGCCCTGTATTGTTCTCTCATAAAAAGATGCCAAAATGTTAACCCTGGCCATGGCAGCCTCCTGTTGTGCTAGTTGCCAATCTTTGAGCAGGATGTCATCCGGTGTACCAACCAACGGTTGGATTTTATATCTCAATCCCCGAGGGGATATATTCTGTACTTGGTAAGCTTTAAACAATCTATGATGCCAAATGTTCGTTCTTAATGT
Source organism: Protopterus annectens (assembly GCF_019279795.1). Classification (NCBI taxonomy): domain Eukaryota; kingdom Metazoa; phylum Chordata; order Ceratodontiformes; family Protopteridae; genus Protopterus; species Protopterus annectens. Next base: position 1,205,257,542 of record NC_056745.1, on the reverse strand, counting down.
TTTAATTTGTTTGCCTAATTTGAAAAATAGGTTATCGCAACCGTCAACTGGATCAATGGTTTCCATATCAACCATTTCTGTAGATTCAGTACCAATTCCAAAAATTTTTAGATCATCCTTGTCGGAGTATAGACCACTTAATAAATTTTTAAGATCCATGACAATGAGTTGCTTAAAATCGGAACAGAAGTATGAACAAGACTAACAAAAGAGCACGCAAAAAGAGACCAAGATCCATTTTGAAAAAAACAGGGTCTAACTATATTACATCAGGGGAAGAATCCTCAACTACAGACATGGAGACACCTAGCACTGGTGATTCTCCAAATGCCAAAAGGGGTAGAAGAACTGAGGCCCCTTTAGGGGTAAAAAACACCGGGCAGGTAGGAAACACAGGGGTCACAAATTTAGAAGAACTTTTCATGTCGATAGTGAAATGAATCAACAATGTACAAATGTTCTGAACATTTCAAAACATGTTTTAACTGATGATCAATATTCCCTACTTAATAAAGGCCTTGGTTTTATTCCTGGTTTTTTTATTGATGAAAGTTCCTTGGTTTCTGATACTATAGAGTTCTGCAGAAATATTAACCTTAAACTATTTTTCAAACAACAGGATAAAATAGATGACACTCAAAGATCATCTGATTTCAGATTTCACAAATCTACATTTAATCCTCCCATGGACAAACATGTTGCTGTTTTTCAGCACGCAGTCATTAAAGATATACACTTTCACTCTGGTTCTGGTGACACTATGAGGCATAACATATCTAAGAAGGAACAAATGGCCCTCACACAACTCAGGAACAACACAGATATAGTCATCATTCCTGCTGATAAAGGGGGTGCGGTTGTTGTTATGGATTATGACTATTATGTCAATGAAGGCCTTTGGCAACTATCTAACCGTCATCATTACATGAAAATGGTGATTGATCCTACACCTGGTTTCCAATTAGAAATCAATGAATTTTTGGAACAAGCAGTGGAATCTGGGATCATCTCCGAAAAAACGAAAACACATTTGATGGTTAAGGATCCTGCCAAACAACAACTTTATTTACTTCCTAAAATCCACAAGTCCAGTCATCAGCCACCAGGTAGACCAATTGTATCTGGTATTGGGTCATTAACCAAACCTATATCTGTGTTCCTCACTGACAAATTGAAACCTTTGTTACCATATGTTCGGGCTAGAATCCAGGATACGACGGAATTTCTACAGATTGTCTCCAAATCTCAACTGGACCCAGAATGGTTGATGTGTACTCTTGACGTATCCTCTTTATATACCAGTATCCCACATTGGGCGGGTCTCATGGCCTTGGAGTTTTGGCTAAATAAATCCAATTTATACCCCCCTGGGATGAATACATTATTGATATGCATGGTGGAACATATTCTCACAAAGAATGTCTTTTATTTCCAGCAAGACTGCTATTGGCAACTTCAAGGCACGGCCATGGGTGCATCTTTTGCACCCATATATGCAGACCTCTTTATGGGTTACATCGAGGAACAGATTATATATGATCCTATGCATAATATATATTTACCAGAAATGGATATATGGAGAAGATACCTGGACGACTGTTGGTTAGTATGGAAAGGAGGTCTGGAATACCTCCAGGAATTTATTGAGCATTTGAATGGAAACATCTGGGGTATTGAATTTACTGTGGAATATAATCAGAGTCAAATTAATTTTCTGGACGTTCACTTAACAAGACAATCTGATAATACACTGAAAACGTCTGTTCACAGAAAATTCCCACAATATAATACTCTATTGCATGCGGAAAGTTACCATCCTAAACACATTATTAAGAATATACCAAAATCTCAATTCTTGCGCATTAAAAGAATATGTTCTTCAAATGACGATTTCAACCACAATCAAATGGATTTAACTAAAAGATTTTTATCCAGGGGCTATTCCCCTCAAATTATTGATTCAGCAGTCCAATTCAGTCATACTAAATCCAGGGATTCCCTTCTTAAATATAACACTCGACCCAGAAACCAGGAATCTGATTTATGTAGATTTGTTACGACCTATGGCAGAAACAGTGGAAACCTAGTTAACATCATCAACAACCATTGGAACATACTCAACTCACATCCCCTTTTGGCAGACTACCTAGGGGAACGATGTTATTTTTCATATAGGAAAGGCAAAACATTAGGCTCATTATTCTCACATTACAAAAAAAACAGAGCTATGGATGAGCATTTTACACAAAGGACACTCACTGGAGACAAACTCATAGGCATTTACCCATGTGGACACTGCAGTTTCTGTAGTTATATTTTTAAAACAACCAGTTTTACTAGCAAAAACACCGGACAAATATACAATATTCAATTTTTTGGTAATTGTAGTTCGGACTTGATAATATATCTTGCTACATGCACATGTCAGGCATTCTATATTGGCCAAACATCTAGACAATTTCGTGTCAGGATTTCTGAACACCTTGGAGATATCAGGAATAAGAGACTGACAAATGCACTATACAGACACTCCATCAAACACTCCACTGCTAAATTTTCATTTGCTATTATTGATCGCATCACAGGTAATCGATCATTCAAAACAGGCTGGCATGAAATTTTAAATGCTAAAGAAAAGAGATGGATTATCAAACTTGGGGGGCTTTTCCCCCCGGGATTAAATGACAAATTATGATTATTATCATTTTTAAGTGAATAACACATGTCATATTTTTGTGTAATCACTTTATTTTTTGTGTAATCACTTTATCTTTTGCATTCCAGCATACAAATGGTGATGTTTTTGGTATATATATACTAGGATGCATAGTATACCTCAAGATTTTTCTTGTGTTTATATTTAGGATGAAGTTTTATGTACTATATAACTATTATTTCTATTTTCATATATACCAATTCATCACTCTGACTCCACTATATTTGGTTTGATATCAGGAATTATATGTAACACACAAAGCTTATGAATATGTTTATTCTATCTTATTCTTTTTTTAATGGCATTTTCTTCAGGTTATTTATTAACCTTTTTTGTGTTTCTTTCAAACTACAGGAAGTTATGTCATTTGATCCACTAATTGAAATTATATAAGACTATGATTCACCACTATGGCTTAATGTACTACTGATGAAAGCCTTGTCGCTGAAACCGGTCTAGTTTCAGTTTGAAATAAACTTATTCTCTATAGATCCTCCTGGGTGCTGGCTTTTTTCTTTTTTGGATCTACCATGTTCACTTGCCGTGCACCAGCCTAACTTGCTAGCTCCTTTTATGAAACATAGACTTTCCAGATGCTTGGGATGTGTCCTTCACTAATGGTTCTATTAATCAGAATGGAAATGGGATAGGCGATGGATTTGGCTGATTTCTATAGATATTCAGCAGGTATTTGGTCTGCTGAAGGAGAGCATGGTTTAAGTTTTTGGATAAGGGAAAGAATATATGTTGTAGGGACTGGTTGGAAAAGAAATGGAGGGGGTGGGGTTGTGTTAGAGGTAGGTAAAGTGAAGTTATTAGGTGATAGGTGACTGGCAAGTGTTTGAATGGCCTCAGTGAAAAAGGTATTGAAGGCATTGGCAGTATGCTTGGGATTCTCCTGGTCTGTGCCTTGTGGGTTAGGTGTAATGGATTGACCTGTGTGTAGTAGTTGGTTAATACTTGCCCAGACTTTTTGTGGGTTATTATGTTTAGTTTGCTGGAACTGTAAGTAGTAGTTTATTTTATCAGACAGTG